>NW_027621323.1:12500-24335 GCF_964198595.1 Lampetra fluviatilis | reverse complement strand
CCACTCACCCACCCACTCACTCACCCACTCACCCACCCCACTCACTCACCACCCACCCACTCACTCACCCACTCACCTCACTCACCCACCCACCCACGCACCCACTCACTCACCCACCCCACCCACTCACCCCACTCACCCACTCACTCACCCACTCACTCACCCACTCACCCACCCACTCACTCACCCACTCACCCACCCACTCACTCACCCACTCACCCACCCACTCACTCACCCACCCACTCACCCACTCATTCACTCACCCACTCACCCACCCACCCACGCACCCACTCACTCACTCACCCACTCACCCACCCACTCACTCACTCACCCACGCACCCACTCACCCACTCACTCACCCACTCACTCCACCCACTCCACTCACCCACTCACCCACCCACTCACCCACCACTCACCCACTCACCACCCACTCACCCACTCACCACCACCCACTCACTCACCCACTCACCCACTCACTCACCCACTCACTCACCCCACTCACTCCACTCACCACCACCCACTCACTCACTCACTCACTCACTCCACTCACCCACTCCACTCACCCCACTCACTCACTCCACCACTCACCCACTCACCCACCCACTCACCCACTCACCACCCACTCACCCCACTCACCCACCCACTCACCCACTCACTCCACCTCACTCACTCACCCACTCACACCCACTCACTCACCCACTCACCCACCCACTCACTCACTCACCCACTCACTCACCCACTCACTCACCCACTCACCCACTCACTCACCCACTCACTCACTCACCCACTCACCCACTCACTCACCCACTCACCCACTCACTCACCCACTCACCCACCCACCCACCCACTCACCCACCCACCCACCCACTCACCCACTCCACCCACTCACCCACCCACTCACCCACTCACTCACCCACTCACCCACCCACTCTCACTCACCCACCCACCCACTCACCCACTCACCCACCCACTCACCCACTCACTCACCCACTCACCCACCCACTCACCCACTCACCCACACCACTCACCCACCCACTCACCCACTCACCCACCCACTCACCCACCCACTCACCCACTCACTCACCCACCCACTCACTCACTCACCCACCACTCACACACCCACTCACTCACTCACCCACCCACTCCACCCACTCACCCACCCACTCACCCACTCACTCACCCACTCACCCACCCACTCACCCACTCACCCACCCACTCACCCACCCACTCACCCACTCACCCACTCACTCACTCACCCACTCACCCACTCACCCACTCACTCACCCACTCACTCACCCACTCACCCACTCACCCACTCACCCACTCACCCACCCACTCACTCACTCCACTCACCCACCCACTCACTCACCCACCCACCCACTCACCCACCCACTCCACTCACCCACTCACCCACTCACCCACCCACCCACTCACCCACTCACTCACCCACTCACCCACCCACTCACTCACCCACTCACCCACCCACTCACTCACCCACTCACCCACCCACTCACTCACCCACCCACTCACCCACTCACTCACTCACCCACCCACCCACTCACCCACTCACTCACCCACCCACCCACTCACCCACTCACCACCCACTCACTCACCCACTCACTCACCCACTCACCCACCCACTCACTCACCCACTCACCCACCCACTCACTCACCCACTCACCCACACCACTCACTCACCCACCCACTCACCCACTCACTCACTCACCCACTCACCCACCCACCCACTCACCCACTCACTCACTCACCCACTCACACCACCCACTCACTCACTCACCCACCCACCCACTCACCCACTCCACTCACCCACTCACTCACCCACCCACTCACCCACTCACCCACTCCACTCACCCACTCACCCACTCACTCACACTCACCACCCACTCACCCACTCACCCACCCACTCACTCACCCCACTCACCCACTCACTCACCCACTCACTCACCCACTCACTCACCCACTCACCCACCCACTCACTCACTCACTCACCCACTCACACCACTCACTCACCCACTCACTCACCCACGTACTCACCCACTCACCCACCCACTCACCCACCCACCCACTCACCCACTCACCCACCCACTCACCCACTCACCCACCCACTCACTCACCCACTCACCCACTCACTCACCCACTCACCCACCCACTCACTCACTCACCCACTCACTCACCCACTCACTCACCCACTCACCCACTCACTCACCCACTCACTCACTCACTCCACTCACCCACTCACTCACCCCACTCACCCACTCACTCACCCACTCACCCACCCACCCACCCACTCACCCACCCACCCACCCACTCACCCACCCACCCACTCACCCACCCACTCACCCACTCACTCACCCACTCACCCACCCACTCACTCACCACTCACCCACTCACCCACCACTCACCCACCCACTCACACCACTCACTCACCCACTCACCCACCCACTCACCCACTCACCCACCCACTCACCCACCCACTCACCCACTCACCCACCCACTCACACCACCCACTCACCCACTCACTCACCCACCCACTCACTCACTCACCCACTCACTCACCCACTCACTCACTCACCCACCCACCCACCCACTCACCCACCCACTCACCCACTCACTCACCCACTCACCCACCCACTCACCCACTCACCCACCCACTCACCCACCCACTCACCCACTCACCCACTCACTTCACTCACCCACTCACCCACTCACCCACTCACTCACCCACTCACTCACCCACTCACCCACCCACCACCCACCACCCACTCACCCACCCACTCACCCACTCACTCACCACCCACTCACTCACTCACCCACTCACTCACCCACTCACTCACCCACTCACCCACTCACTCACCCACTCACTCACTCACTCACCACCCACTCACCCACTCACTCACCCACTCACCCACCCACCCACTCACTCACTCACTCACCCACCCACCCACTCACCCACCCACCCACTCACCCACCCACCCACCCACTCACCCACTCCACCCACTCACTCACTCACCCACCCACCCACTCACCCACCCACCCACCCACTCACCTCACTCACACACACACCCACTCACCCACTCACCCACCCACCCACTCACCCACTCACTCACCCACCCACTCACACCCACCCACACCACTCACTCACCCACTCACTCACTCACCCACACCACTGACCCACCCACTCACTCACCACACTCACTCACCCACTCACCCACTCACTCACTCACCCACCCACTCACTCACCCACTCACTCACTCACTCACTCACCACTCACCCACCCACTCACTCACCCACCCACTCACTCACCCACTCACTCACCCACCCACCCACTCACTCACCACCCACACCACTCACTCACCCACTCACTCACCCACTCACCCACTCACTCACTCACTCACCCACCCACTCACTCACCCACTCACTCACCCACCCACTCACTCACCCACCCACCCACTCACCCACTCACCCACCTCACTCACCCACCCACTCACTCACCCACCCACTCACTCACCCACTCACTCACCCACCCACTCACTCACCCACCCACTCACTCACCCACCCACCCACCCACTCACTCACCCACTCACTCACTCACCCACTCACCCACTCACTCACCCACCCACTCACTCACCCACTCACTCACTCACTCACCCACCCACTCACCCACTCACTCACCCACTCACCCACTCACTCACCCACCCACCCACTCACTCACCCACCCACTCACTCACTCACCACCCACTCACTCACCCACTCACTCACCCACCCACCCACTCACTCACCCACCCACTCACTCACCCACTCACTCACCCACCCACTCACTCACTCACCCACTCACCCACCCACCCACTCACCATCCACCACCCACTCATTCACCCACCCACCCACTCACTCACCCACCCACTCACTCACTCCACCCACCCACTCACTCACCCACTCACCCACCCACCCACCCACCCACTCACTCACTCACACCCACCCACCCACTCACTCACCCACTCCACTCACTCACCCACCCACCCACTCACTCACCCACCCACTCACTCACTCACTCACCCACCCACTCACTCACCCACCCACCCACTCACTCACCCACCCACTCGCCCACTCACTCACCCACCCACCCACTCACTCACCCACCCACTCACTCACCCACCCACCACCCCACTCACCCACTCACCCACCCACTCACTCACCCACTCACTCACCCACACTCACTCACTCACCCACTCACTCACCCACACCACTCCACCCACTCACCCACTCACCCACCCACTCACCCACTCACCCACCCACTCACTAACTCACCCACCTCACTCACCCACTCACTCACTCACCCACTCACTCACCCACCCACCCACCCACCCACTCACTCACCCACTCACTCACTCACTCACCCACCCCACTCACCCACCCACACTCACTCACCACTCACTCACCCACCCACCCACTCACTCACCCACCCACTCACTCACACCACTCACTCACCCACTCACCCCACTCACTCACTCACCCACCCACTCACTCACCCACTCCACTCACTCACCCACTCACTCACCCACCCACTCACTCACCCACCCACTCACCCACTCACCCACTCACTCACCCACCACACCACTCACTCACCACCCACTCACTCACCCACTCACTCACCCACCCACTCACTCACCCACCCACTCACTCACCCACTCCACCCACTCACTCACCCACTCACTCACCCACACTCACCCACTCACTCACCCACCCACTCACCCACTCACTCACCACTCACTCACTCACTCACCCCACCCACTCACCCACATCACTCACCCACTCACCACTCACCCACCCACTCACTCACCCACCCACTCACTCACCCCACCCACTCACTCACTCACCCACCCACCCACTCACTCACCCACCCACTCACTCACCCACTCACTCACCCACCCACTCACTCACTCACCCACTCACCCACCCACCCACTCACCCCTCCACCCACTCATTCACCCACCCACCCACTCACTCACCCACCCACTCACTCACCCACCCACTCCACTCACTCACCCCACTCACCCACCCACCCACCCACTCACTCACCCACCCACCCACTCACTCCCCCACCCACTCACTCACCCACCCACCCACTCACTCACCCACCCACTCACTCACTCACTCACCCACCCACTCACTCACTCACCCACCCACCCACTCACTCACCCACTCACCCACCCACCCACTCACTCACCCACCCACTCGCCCACTCACTCACCCACTCACCCACTCACTCACCCACCCACCCACTCACTCACCCACCCACCCACCCACTCACCCACTCACCCACCCACTCACTCACTCACCCACTCACTCACCCACTCACTCACTCACCCACTCACTCACCCACCCACCCACCCACTCACCCACCCACCCACCCACTCACCCACTCACTCACTCACCCACCCACCCACCCACTCACCCACCCACCCACCCACTCACCCACCCACTCACTCACTCACCCACCCACTCACTCACCCACTCACCCACTCACTCACTCACCCACCCACCCACCCACTCACTCCACCCACTCACCCACCCCACCCACTCACTCACCCACCCACCCACTCACTCACCCACCCACCCACCCACTCACCCACCCACTCACTCACCCACCCACCCACCCACTCACTCACCCACTCACCCACCCGCCCACTCACTCACCCACCCACTCGCCCACTCACTCACCCACTCACCCACTCACTCACCCACCCACCCACTCACTCACCCACCCACCCACTCACCCACCCACCCACCCACTCACCCACTCACCCACCCACTCACTCACTCACCCACTCACTCACCCACTCACCCACTCACCCACTCACTCACCCACCCACCCACCCACTCACCCACTCACTCACTCACCCACCCACCCACTCACCCACCCACCCACCCACCCACCCACCCACTCACCCACCCACTCACTCACCCACTCACACACCCCACTCACCCACTCACCCACCCACCCACTCACCCATCCACTCACCCACCCCACTCACTCACCCACCCACCCACTCACCCACCCACCCACCCACTCACCCACTCACCCACCCACTCACTCACTCACCCACTCACTCACCCCACTCACCCACTCACCCACTCACTCACCCACCCACCCACCCACCCACCACCCACTCACTCACTCACCCACCCACCCACCCACTCACCCACCCACCCACCCACTCACCCACCCACCACACCCACACTCACCCACTCACCCACCCACCCACTCACCCACCCCACTCACCCACTCACCCACCCACCCACCCACTCACCCACTCACCCACCCACTCACTCACTCACCCACTCACTCACCCACTCACCCACTCACCCACTCACTCACCCACCCACCCACCCCACTCACCCACCCACTCACCCACCCACTCACCCACCCACTCACACTCACCCACCCACCACACTCACCCACCCACCCACCCACTCACCCACTCACCCACCCACTCACTCACTCACCCACTCACTCACCCACTCACCCACTCACCCACTCACTCACCCACCCACCCACCCACTCACCCACTCACTCACTCACCCACCCACCCACCCACCCACTCACCCACCCACCCACCCACTCACCCACTCACTCACTCACCCACCCACCCACCCACTCACCCACCCACCCACTCACCCACCCACTCACTCACCCACTCACCCACCCACTCACCCACCCACTCACCCACTCACCCACCCACCCACCCACTCACCCACTCACCCACCCACTCACTCACTCACCCACTCACTCACCCACTCACCCACTCACTCACCCACCCACCCACTCACCACCACCACCCACTCACCCACCCACTCACCCACCCCACTCACCCACCCACTCACCTCACCCACCCACCCCACTCACTCACCCACCCACCCACCCACTCACCCACTCACCCACCCACTCACTCACTCACCCACTCACTCACCCACTCACCCACTCACTCACCCACCCACCCACCCACTCACCCCACTCACTCACTCACCCCCACCCACTCACCCACCCACCCACCCACTCACCCACTCACTCACTCACCCACCCACCCACTCACCCACCCACCCACTCACTCACCCACTCACCCACTAACTCACCCACCCACTCACCCACCCACCCACCCACTCACCCCACTCACCCACCCACCCCACTCACCCACCCACTCACCCACCCACCCACCCACTCACCCACCCACCCACCCACTCACCCACCCACCCACTCACTCACCCACTCACCCACTAACTCACCCACCCACTCACCCACCCACCCACTCACCCACCCACCCACCCACTCACCCACTCACCCACCCACCCACTCACCCACCCACTCACTCACCCACCCACTCACTCACCCACCCACTCACTCACCCACCCACTCACCCACCTGCTGCACCAGATGAAGGAAGTTTGCTCTGGGCACGCACAGGGGGCGGAACGTGGCGTCGAACCAAAACCTCACCTCTGGCGGGCCTGGGAATCTGTAGCCATCAGCATCAGCAGCAGCAGCATCATCATCAGTAGCATCAGCAGCAGCATCAGCTCCCCCCCCCCGTGTCTCCCCCCCCCCCCGTGTCTCCCACCCCCCCGTGTCTCCCCCCCCCCCGTGTCTCCCACCCCCCCCCCGTGTCTCCCCCCGTGTCTCCCCCCCCCCCGTGTCTCACCCCCCCCCCGTGTCTCCCCCCGTGTCTCCCCCCCCCCCCGTGTCTCCCACCCCCCCGTGTTTCCCACCCCCCCCCCGTGTCTCCCCCCCCCGTGTCTCCCCCCGTGTCTCCCCCCCCCCCCGTGTCTCCCCCCCCCCCCGTGTCTCCCCCCCGTGTCTCCCCCCGTGTCTCCCCCCCCCCGTGTCTCCCCCCCCCGTGTCTCCCCCCGTGTCTCCCCCCCCCCCCCGTGTCTCCCCCCCCCCCGTGTCTCCCACCCCCCCGTGTTTCCCACCCCCCCCCGTGTCTCCCCCCCCCCGTGTCTCCCCCCGTGTCTCCCCCCCCCCCGTGTCTCCCCCCCCCCCCGTGTCTCCCCCCCGTGTCTCCCCCCGTGTCTCCCCCCCCCCCGTGTCTCCCCCCCCCGTGTCTCCCCCCGTGTCTCCCCCCCCCCCCGTGTCTCCCCCCCCCCCGTGTCTCCCCCCCCCCGTGTCTCCCCCCCCCCGTGTCCCCCCCCCCCGTGTCTCCCCCCGTGTCTCCCCCCCGTGTCTCCCCCCCGTGTCTCCCCCCCCCCGTGTCCCCCCCCCCCGTGTCTCCCCCCCCCGTGTCCCCCCCCCCCCGTGTCTCCCCCCGTGTCTCCCCCCCGTGTCTCCCCCCCCCGTGTCTCCCCCCCGTGTCTCCCCCCCCCCGTGTCTCCCCCCCGTGTCTCCCCCCGTGTCTCCCCCCCCCGTGTCCCCCCCCCCCCCCGTGTCTCCCCCCGTGTCTCCCCCCCGTGTCTCCCCCCCCCGTGTCTCCCCCCGTGTCTCCCCCCCGTGTCTCCCCCCCCCCCCATCTCCCCCCCGTGTCTCCCCCCCCCCGTGTCTCCCCCCCGTGTCTCCCCCCCCCGTGTCCCCCCCCCCCCCCGTGTCTCCCCCCCGTGTCTCCCCCCCCCCCATCTCCCCCCCGTGTCTCCCCCCCCCCGTGTCTCCCCCCCGTGTCTCCCCCCCCCCCATCTCCCCCCCCGTGTCTCCCCCCCCCCCGTGTCTCCCCCCCGTGTCTCCCCCCCCCGTGTCTCCCCCCCCCCCGTGTCTCCCCCCGTGTCTCCCCCCCCCGTGTCTCCCCCCGTGTTTCCCCCCCCCCCATCTCCCCCCCGTGTCTCCCCCCCCCCCGTGTCTCCCCCCCCCCGTGTCTCCCCCCCGTGTCTCCCCCCCCCGTGTCTCCCCCCGTGTCTCCCCCCCCCCCATCTCCCCCCCGTGTCTCCCCCCCCCCGTGTCTCCCCCCCGTGTCTCCCCCCCCCCCATCTCCCCCCCGTGTCTCCCCCCCCCCGTGTCTCCCCCCCCCCGTGTCTCCCCCCCGTGTCTCCCCCCCCCGTGTCTCCCCCCGTGTCTCCCCCCGTGTCTCCCCCCGTGTCTCCCCCCCGTGTCTCCCCCCCCGTGTCTCCCCCCCCGTGTCCCCCCCCCCCGTGTCTCCCCCCCCCGTGTCTCCCTCCCGTGTCTCCCCCCCCCGTGTCTCCCCCCCCCCGTGTCTCCCCCCGTGTCTCCCCCCCCGTGTCTCCCCCCCCCCGTGTCTCCCCCCCCGTGTCTCCCTCCCGTGTCCTCCCCCCCCCGTGTCTCCCCCCGTGTCTCCCCCCCCGTGTCCCCCCCCCCCCGTGTCTCACCCCCCCCCCCGCATCTCCCCCCCCCCCGTGTCTCCCACCCCCCCCCCGTATCTCCCCCCCCCCGCATCTCCCCCCCCCCCGTGTCTCCCACCCCCCCCCCCGTGTCTCCCCCCGTGTCTCCCCCCCCCCGTGTCTCTCCCCCCCCCGTGTCTCCCACCCCCCCCCCCCCGTGTCTCCCCCCGTGTCTCCCTCCCGTGTCTCCCCCCCCCGTGTCTCCCACCCCCCCCCCCCGTGTCTCCCCCCCCCCCCGTGTCTCCCCCCCGTGTCTCTTCCCCCCCGTGTCTCCCGCCCCCCCGTGTCTCCCACCCCCCCCCCCCCCGTGTCTCCCCCCGTGTCTCCCCCCCCCCGTGTCTCCCACCCCCCCCCCCGTGTCTCCCCCCCGTGTCTCTTCCCCCCCGTGTCTCCCCCCCCCCGTGTCTCCCACCGCCCCCCGTGTCTCCCCCCGTGTCTCCCTCCCGTGTCTCCCCCCCCCGTGTCTCCCCCCCCCCCCCGTGTCTCCCCCCGTGTCTCCCCCGCGTGTCTCCCCCCGTGTCTCCCCCCCCCCCCATGCCCCCCCCGTGTCTCCCCCCGTGTCTCCCCCCCCCCGTCTCTCCCCCCGTGTCTCCCCCCCCCCGCGTCTCCCCTTCCGTGTCTCTCCCCCCCCCCCGTGTCTTCCCCCCGTGTCTCCCCGTGTCTCCCCCCGTGTCTCCCCCCCCCCCCGTGTCTCTCACCGTGTCTCCCCCCCCCCCCCCCGTGTCTCTCGCCCCATGCCCCCCCCGTGTCTCCCCCCGTGTCTCCCCCCCCCCCGTCTCTCCCCCCCCCCCCGTGTCTCCCCCCCCCCCGCGTCTCCCCCCCCCCGTGTCTCCCCCCGTGTCTCTCCCCCCCCGTGTCTCCCCCCCCCCATGCCCCCCCCGTGTCTCCCCCCGTGTCTCCCCCCCCCCGTCTCTCCCTCCCCCCGTGTCTCCCCCCCCCCGCGTCTCCCCCCCCGTGTCTCCCCCCGTGTCTCTCCCCCCCCGTGTCTCCCCCCCCGTGTCTCCCCCCGTGTCTCCCCCCCCCCCGTGTCTCTCACCGTGTCTCCCCCCCCCCGTGTCTCTCCCCCCATGCCCCCCCCGTGTCTCCCCCCGTGTCTCCCCCCCCCGTCTCTCCCCCCCCCGTGTCTCCCCCCCCCCCGCGTCTCCCCCCCCCGTGTCTCCCCCCGTGTCTCTCCCCCCCCGTGTCTCTCCCCCGTGTCTCCCCCCGTGTCTCCCCCCCCCCCCCGTGTCTCTCACCGTGTCTCCCCCCCCCCCCCCCCCGTGTCTCTCCCCCCGTGTCTCTCACCGCGTCTCCCTGAGTCTCCACACGTCCAGGGTTGTACGCGAGACGCACGCCATGGCGAGGATGAGAGCCCAGCAGAGCGCATCCACAGAGCAGAGATCCAGCCAGGCCCAGAGAGCCCAGCCTGGTACAGAGACACACAGAGACACACACAGAGACACTCATAGAGACACACACAGAGACACAGAGACACTCACAGAGACACAGAGACAGAGACACAGAGACACACACAGAGACACACACAGAGACACAGAGACACACACAGAGACACAGAGACACTCATAGAGACACAGAGACACCCACAGAGACAAACACAGAGACACAGAAACACTCATAGAGACACAGAGACACACACAGAGACACACACAGAGACACACACAGAGACACACACAGAGACACACACAGAGACACAGAGACACAGAGACACACACAGAGACACAGAGACACTCATAGAGACACAGAGACACACACAGAGACACACACAGAGACACACACAGAGACACTCACAGAGACACAGAGACACACACAGAGACACAGAGACACTCATAGAGACACAGAGACACCCACAGAGACAAACACAGAGACACAGAGACACTCATAGAGACACAGAGACACTCACAGAGACACAGAGACAGAGACACAGAGACACAGAGACACTCATAGAGACACAGAGACACACACAGAGACACACACAGAGACACACACAGAGACACACACAGAGACACAGAGACACACACAGAGACACACACAGAGACACACACAGAGACACACACAGAGACACAGAGACACACAAAGAGACACACACAGAGACACACACAGAGACACACACAGAGACACACACAGAGACACAGAGACACACACAGAGACACACACAGAGACACACACAGAGACACACACAGAGACACAGAGACACACACAGAGACACACACAGAGACACACACAGAGACACACACAGAGACACACACAGAGACACAGAGACACACACAGAGACACAGAGACAGAGACACAGAGACACCCACAGAGACACACACAGAGACACAGAGACACTCATAGAGACACAGAGACACACACAGAGACACACACAGAGACACACACAGAGACACACACAGAGACACAGAGACGCACACACACACAGAGACGCACACACACACAGAGACACACACACACACACAGAGACACACACAGAGACACACACAGAGACACACACAGAGACACACACAG
>NW_027621323.1:0-7500 GCF_964198595.1 Lampetra fluviatilis | reverse complement strand
GCGGCGTGGACCACCGCGCCCTCGGACACGGAGCGCCAGGACACGCAGGGGAGAGACATCGCTAGAGAGACACACAGAGAGAGACACAGAGTGAGACACAGACACACAGAGAGAGACACGGGGAGATGGACAGCAGGAGACAAGCAGCATGGAACACCGCTCCCTCGGACACGGAGCGCCAGGACACGCAGGGTAGAGACATCGCTAGAGAGACACACAGACACACAGAGAGACACGGGGAGATGGACAGCAGGAGACAAGCGGCGTGGACCACCGCGCCCTCGGACACGGAGCGCCAGGACACGCAGGGGAGAGACATCGCTAGAGAGACACACAGACACACAGAGAGACACGGGGAGATGGACAGCAGGAGACAAGCGGCGTGGACCACCGCGCCCTCGGACACGGAGCGCCAGGACACGCAGGGGAGAGACATCGCTAGAGAGACACACAGACACACAGAGAGACACGGGGAGATGGACAGCAGGAGACAAGCGGCGTGGACCACCGCGCCCTCGGACACGGAGCGCCAGGACACGCAGGGGAGAGACATCGCTAGAGAGACACACAGACACACAGAGAGACACGGGGAGATGGACAGCAGGAGACAAGCGGCGTGGACCACCGCGCCCTCGGACACGGAGCGCCAGGACACGCAGGGGAGAGACATCGCTAGAGAGACACACAGAGAGAGACACAGAGTGAGACACAGACACACAGAGAGAGACACGGGGAGATGGACAGCAGGAGACAAGCAGCATGGAACACCGCTCCCTCGGACACGGAGCGCCAGGACACGCAGGGGAGAGACATCGCTAGAGAGACACACAGACACACAGAGAGACACGGGGAGATGGACAGCAGGAGACAAGCGGCGTGGACCACCGCGCCCTCGGACACGGAGCGCCAGGACACGCAGGGGAGAGACATCGCTAGAGAGACACACAGAGAGAGACACAGAGTGAGACACAGAGACAGAGAGAGACACAGGGAGATGGACAGCAGGAGACAAGCGGCGTGGACCACCGCGCGCTCGGACACGGAGCGCCAGGACACGCAGGGGAGAGACATCGCTAGAGAGACACACAGAGAGAGACACAGAGTGAGACACAGAGACAGAGAGAGACACGGGGAGATGGACAGCAAGAGACAAGCGGCGTGGAACACCGCTCCCTCGGACACGGAGCGCCAGGACACGCAGGGGAGAGACATCGCTAGAGAGACACACAGAGAGAGACACAGAGTGAGACACAGAGACAGAGAGAGACACACAGAGACAGAGAGAGAGACACAGAGAGACACACACAGAGACACAGAGTGAGACACAGAGACAGAGAGAGACACAGTGAGACACAGACACAGAGAGAGACACACAGAGACACAGAGTGAGACACAGAGACAGAGAGAGACACAGTGAGACACACAGAGACACAGAGACAGAGAGACACAGAGACAGTGAGAGACACGGGGAGATGGACAGGAGGAGACAAGCAGCGTGGAACACCGCGCCCTCGGACACGGAGCACCAGGACACGCAGGGGAGAGACATCGCTAGAGAGACACACAGACACACAGAGAGAGACACGGGGAGATGGACAGCAGGAGACAAGCGGCGTGGAACACCGCGCCCTCGGACACGGAGCGCCAGGACACGCAGGGGAGAGACATCGCTAGAGAGACACACAGAGAGAGACACAGAGTGAGACACAGAGACAGAGAGAGACACAGGGAGATGGACAGCAGGAGACAAGCGGCGTGGACCACCGCGCGCTCGGACACGGAGCGCCAGGACACGCAGGGGAGAGACATCGCTAGAGAGACACACAGAGAGAGACACAGAGTGAGACACAGAGACAGAGAGAGACACACAGAGACAGAGAGAGAGACACAGAGAGACACACACAGAGACACAGAGTGAGACACAGAGACAGAGAGAGACACAGTGAGACACACAGAGACACAGAGACAGAGAGACACAGAGACAGTGAGAGACACGGGGAGATGGACAGGAGGAGACAAGCGCCGTGGAACACCGCGCCCTCGGACACGGAGCGCCAGGACACGCAGGGGAGAGACATCGCTAGAGAGACACACAGAGAGACACAGACACACAGAGACACACAGAGAGACACGGGGAGATGGACAGCAGGAGACAAGCAGCATGGAACACCGCGCCCTCGGACACGGAGCGCCAGGACACGCAGGGGAGAGACATTGCTAGAGAGACACACAGAGAGAGACACACAGAGACACACAGAGACACAGAGACATAGAGAGAGACACACAGAGAGACACAGAGACACACAGAGAGACACAGAGACAGAGAGACACAGTGAGACAGAGAGACACAGTGAGACACACAGAGACATAGACACACAGAGAGACACGGAGAGAGACACAGAGAGACACACAGAGACACAGAGAGACACAGAGAGACACACAGAGACACAGAGAGACACAGAGAGACACGGAGAGAGACACAGAGAGACACACAGAGACACAGAGAGACACAGAGAGACACGGAGAGAGACACAGAGATACACAGAGACATAGAGAGACACAGAGAGACACAGAGAGATGCAGAGAGACACAGAGTGAGACACAGAGAGACACAGAGACAAGGAGACAGAGAGAGACACACAGACACACAGAGACACAGAGATACACAGAGAGACACACACAGAGACACAGAGGTACACAGAGAGACACACACAGAGACACAGAGAGACACAGAGACAGAGAGAGACACACAGAGACACACAGAGAGACACACAGACACAAAGATAGACACAGAGATAGACACACAGATAGACACACAGAGACACAGAGAGAGACACACACAGTGAGACACAGACACAGAGAGAGACACACAGAGACACAGAGAGACAGAGACACAGAGAGACACATAGTAAGACACAGAGAGACACACAGAGACACAGAGACACAGAGAGAGACACAGAGACACAGAGAGACACACATAGACACACAAAGACACAGAGAGACACACAGAGACACAGAGACACAGAGAGAGACACAGAGACACAGAGAGACACACATAGACACACAAAGACACAGAGAGACACACAGAGACACAGAGACACAGAGAGAGACACAGAGACACAGAGAGACACACATAGACACACAAAGACACAGAGAGACACACAGAGAGACACGGGGAGAGACAGGAGGGAGTGTGGGGGACACTCACCCAGTCACTCACCCAGTCACTCACCCAGTCACTCACCCACCCAGTCACTCACCCAGTCACTCACCCACCCAGCCACTCACCCACCCAGCCACTCACCCACCCAGCCACTCACCCAGTCACTCACCCAGTCACTCATCAAGTCACTCACCCACCCAGCCAGCCACCCACTCACCCACCCAGTCACCCAGTCACTCACCCACCCAGTCACCCACTCACCCAGCCACTCACCCACCCAGCCACTCATCCACCCAGCCACTCACCCACCCAGTCACTCACCCAGCCACTCACCCACCCAGTCACTCACTCACCCACCCAGCCACTCACCCAGTCACTCATCCACCCAGTCACTCACCCAGCCACTCACCCACCCAGTCACTCACTCACCCACCCAGCCACTCACCCAGTCACTCATCCACCCAGTCACTCACCCAGCCACTCACCCACCCAGTCACTCACTCACCCACCCAGCCACTCACCCAGTCACTCATCCACCCAGTCACTCACCCACCCAGCCACTCATCCACCCAGTCACTCACTCACCAGCCACTCACCCACCCAGTCACTCACTCACCCACCCAGCCACTCACCCATCCAGTCACCCACTCACTCACTCACCCACCCACCCACTCACCCACCCACTCACCCACCCACTCACCCACTCACTCATCCACCCAGCAACTCACCCACAGAGGCAGACAGCACCTGAAGGTTCGCTGGGTAGGGATACTGTCTCTCTCTCTCACTCTCTCTCTCCCTGTCTCTCTCACTCCCCCTGTCTCTCTCCCTGTCTCTCTCTCTCTGTCTCTCTCCCTTCCCCTCTCTTTCTCCCTGTCTCTCTCTCTCCCTGTCTCTCTCCCTCCCCCTCTCTCTCTCCCTGTCTCTCTCCCTGTCTCTCTCCCTGTCTCTCTCCCTCCCCCTCTCTCTCTCCCTGTCTCTCTCCCTGTCTCTCTCCCTGTCTCTCTCCCTGTCTCTCTCCCTCCCCCTCTCTCTCACTCTCTCTCTCCCTGTCTCTCTCCCTGTCTCTCTCCCTCCCCCTCTCTCTCTCCCTGTCTCGTGGTCTCTTATCCACCTCTATAAATATCTCCTGGAATGTGCGAATGATGAGTGACGACTCACAGACTCGTCCAGAGAGACTCGCACGCAGAGAGTGGGTGGGTGGGTGAGTGGGTGAATGGGTGAGTGAGTGAGTGAGTGGGTGGGTGAGTGGGTGGGTGGGTGAGTGAGTGGGTGGGTGAGTGAGAGAGTGGGTGAGTGGGTGGGTGGGTGAGTGAGTGAGTGAGTGGGTGAGTAAGTAAGTGAGTGGGTGAGTGGGTGAGTGACGTACTGAGTGACTGAGTGAGTGGGTGAGTGGGTGAGTGAGTGGGTGGGTAAGTGGGTGGGTGGGTGAGTGAGTGATTGAGTGGGTGAGTGGGTGAGTGACTTACTGAGTGATTGGGTGAGTGGGTGAGTGGGTGGGTGAGTGAGTGGTTAGGTGAGTGAGTGGGTGATTGGGCGAGTGAGTGAGTGGGTGATTGGGTGAGTGGGTGAGTGAGTGAGTGAGTGAGTGGGTGAGTAAGTAAGTGAGTGGGTGAGTGGGTGAGTGACGTACTGAGTGACTGAGTGAGTGGGTGAGTGGGTGAGTGAGTGGGTGGGTAAGTGGGTGGGTGGGTGAGTGAGTGATTGAGTGGGTGAGTGGGTGAGTGACTTACTGAGTGATTGGGTGAGTGGGTGAGTGGGTGGGTGAGTGAGTGGTTAGGTGAGTGAGTGGGTGATTGGGCGAGTGAGTGAGTGGGTGATTGGGTGAGTGGGTGACTGAGTGAGTGGGTGACTGACTTACTGAGTGGTTGGGTGAGTGAGTGGGTGAGTGGTTAGGTGAGTGAGTGGGTGAGTGGGCGAGTGAGTGAGTGGGTGGGTGAGTGAGTGAGTGAGTGGGTGATTGGGTGAGTGGGTGACTGAGTGAGTTGGTGAGTGACTTACTGAGTGGTTGGGTGAGTGAGTGAGTGGGTGAGTGGTTGAGTGAGTGAGTGTGTGTGTGTCTGTGTGTCCGGCAAAACAACCCCCTACCTCCTCGTGGTGCCGGACGGGCAACACTGTCGTGGACAGTGCTGTGGGGGGAGGGCCAATGCCCATTGGCCTCTCCCCTCAGGGCGTCTGTGACCACCACAGCGGCTAAACGGGGGCTCTGGACGGGTGCGAGGGGCTGGTAACCCCTCCACCTTCAATTAACCACCACTAAACTACGACTGAAATATGTAACTAACAAGCTTGTGCCGGAGGCCCCGGGGGGGGCAGGCGTCTATGACGTCTCCTGGCCAAACCCCATTTGGCGGAGCCAGGAGACTGAATCTTCACCCTCGGGGCTCCTCCAGAAACAACGAAAAGCCACTACGGATGGCCACGTGGAATGTTCGAACGCTCACTGCGGAGGAGGAGAGGCTGCCACTCCTCTGTCGGGAGCTGGACCGGTACCGCCTGGATCTCTGTGGCATTCAGGAGGTCCGGTGTACTGGTCATGGTGTCTGTGTGTGCTCAGAGGAGAGGCTGCCACTCCTCTGTCGGGAGCTGGACCGGTACCGCCTGGATCTCTGTGGCATTCAGGAGGTCCGGTGTACTGGTCATTGTGTGTGTGTGCTCAGAGGAGAGGCTGCCACTCCTCTGTCGGGAGCTGGGCTGGTACCGCCTGGATCTCTGTGGCATTCAGGAGGTCCGGTGTACTGGTCATGGTGTCTGTGTGTGCTCAGAGGAGAGGCTGCCACTCCTCTGTCGGGAGCTGGACCGGTACCGCCTGGATTTCTGTGGCATTCAGGAGGTCCGGTGGACCGGCTCTGGCTCCTGCCACCGTGAGGGGTGGACAGTCCTCTACTCGGGGCAGGAGACTGCCAAACAACAGGGAGTGGCTCTCCTTCTGAACAAAAGAATGAAGGGGGCGTGGGAGCGTGGCGGTGAGGTGTGGGAAGCTGTAAGCCCCAGGCTACTTTGGGCTCGCCTTCCGATCAAACCGGAGGCGAGGAGTGGTGGTCGTGGTTACTTATGCCCCCACCGAAGACGAACATCCGTGGAGGGATGCAGGCAAAGCCGATGAGTCAGATGATAGAGTCATCTTGTTGGGTGACTTTAATGCCCGAGTTGGTCATGATGCTGGCACAATAATCCGTGAAGCCTTTGATGCCTGTACCAGAGAAATTTCTATCTGATCGATGCCCGGGTGCGGTCAAGGGATGGCTCCCTATTGGTCAACCACGTTATGTGGCACCTGCTGGGTCTGCCCCGTGACCTCCTGCCAGCGGGCGTTCGACACTTCACGTGGTAGCCTCAAGGTGCACATGGCCTGGCACAAGCGTCGTGGTGACGTCACCGCCACTTAGTGGTGAATGGCGGTTGTTGTTGAGTGAGTGGGTGGGTGAGTGGGTGAGTGGGTGAGTGAGTGGGTGGGTGAGTGGGTGGGTGAGTGAGTGGGTGGGTGAGTGGGTGAGTGAGTGGGTGGGTGAGTGGGTGAGTGGGTGAGTGAGTGGGTGGGTGAGTGGGTGGGTGAGTGAGTGGGTGGGTGAGTGGGTGAGTGGGTGGGTGAGTGGGTGGGTGAGTGGGTGGGTGAGTGAGTGAGTGGGTGAGTGGGTGAGTGAGTGGGTGGGTGGTGAGGTGGGTGGGTGAGTGGGTGGGTGAGTGGGTGAGTGGGTGGGTGAGTGGGTGGGTGAGTGGGTGGGTGGGTGGGTGAGTGGGTGAGTGGGTGGGTGAGTGGGTGGGTGAGTGAGTGGGTGGGTGAGTGGGTGAGTGGGTGGGTGGGTGAGTGAGTGGGTGGGTGGGTGAGTGGGTGGGTGGGTGGGTGGGTGAGTGGGTGGGTGAGTGGGTGAGAGAGTGGGTGGGTGAGTGAGTGGGTGGGTGAGTGGGTGAGTGGGTGGGTGAGTGAGTGGGTGGGTGAGTGGGTGAGTGGGTGGGTGAGTGAGTGGGTGGGTGAGTGGGTGAGTGGGTGGGTGGGTGGGTGAGTGAGTGAGTGGGTGGGTGAGTGAGTGGGTGGGTGGGTGAGTGGGTGGGTGGGTGAGTGGGTGAGTGGGTGGGTGAGTGAGTGGGTGGGTGAGTGGGTGAGTGGGTGGGTGAGTGAGTGGGTGGGTGAGTGGGTGAGTGGGTGGGTGGGTGGGTGGGTGAGTGAGTGGGTGGGTGAGTGGGTGAGTGGGTGGGTGAGTGGGTGAGTGGGTGGGTGAGTGGGTGGGTGAGTGGGTGGGTGAGTGGGTGGGTGAGTGAGTGAGTGGGTGAGTGGGTAGGTGGGTGAGTGAGTGGGTGGGTGAGTGGGTGAGTGAGTGGGTGGGTGAGTGGGTGGG
>NW_027621322.1:17500-19062 GCF_964198595.1 Lampetra fluviatilis | reverse complement strand
AGCAGCAGCAGTGCCCTATAGACACACAGACAAAGGTCCCCCGTGTAGCCCTCTAACAGATTACAGCAGCAGTGATCATAGCCGCCCCCCCCCCCCAATCTTACTGGGATTACCGGCTGCTTCTACTGGTCTCCCTTCATGTCTCCCCGTGTCTCTCCCTGTGTCTCTCCCTCCCCTGTGTCTTCCCCGTGTCTCCCCCCTGTCTCTCTCCCTGCGTCTCTCCCTGTGTCTCTCCCTGTGTCTCTCCCTGTGTCTCTCCCTGTCTCCCTCTCCCTGTGTCTCTCCCTGTCTCTCCTCCCTGTGTCTCTCTCTCTCTGTCTCTCTCCCCTGTGTCTCTCTCCTCTGTCTCTCTCCCCCCTGTCTCTCTCCCTGTGTCTCTCTCTCTCCCTGTGTCTCTCTCTCTGTCTCTCTCCCCCCTGTGTCTCTCCCTGTGTCTCTCCTGTGTCTCTCCCCCGTGTCTCCCCCCCCCCTTGTCCTCCTCTCCCTGTGTCTGTCTCCCTGTGTCTCTCTCCCCCTGTGTCTCTCCCTGTGTCTGTCTCCCTGTGTCTCTCCCTGTCTCCCTCTCCCTGTGTCTCTCCCTGTGTCTCTCCCTGTGTCTCTCCCTGTGTCTCTCCCTGTCTCCCTCTCCCTGTGTCTCTCCCTGTGTCTCCCTGTCTCTCTCTGTCTCTCTCCCTGTCTCTCTCCCCCCTGTCTCTCTCCCTGTGTCTCTCCCGTGTGTATCTCCCTGTCTCTCTCCCTGTGTCTCTCCCTGTGCTCTCCCCCCCCCCCCTGTGTCTCTCCCTGTGTCTCTCCCTGTCTCTCTCTCTCTGTCTCTCTCCCTGTGTCTCTCCCTGTGTCTCTCCCTGTGTCTCTCCCTGTCTCCCTCTCCCCGTGTCTCTCCCCCTGTGTCTCTCTCTGTCTCTCTCCCCGTGTCTCTCCCGTGTCTCCCCCCCCCCTGTGTCTCTCCCCGTGTCTCTCCCTGTCTCCCTCTCCCCGTGTCTCTCCCTGTGTCTCCCTGTCTCTCTCCCTGTGTCTCTCTCCCTGTCTCTCTCCCTGTGTCTCTCCCTGTGTCTCTCCCTGTCTCTCTCCCCCCCTGTGCTCTCTCTCCCTGTGTCTCTCCCTGTGTCTTCCTGTCTCTCTCCCTGTGTCTCTCCCTGTCTCCCTCTCCCTGTGTCTCTCCCTGTGTCTCTCCCTGTGTCTCTCCCTGTCTCTCTCCCTGTGTCTCTCCCTGTGTCTCTCTCCCTGTCTCTCTCCCCCCTGTGTCTCTCTCCCTGTGTCTCTCCCTGTGTCTCCCTGTCTCTCTCCCTGTGTCTCTCCTGTGTCTCTCCCCTGTCTCCCTCTCCCTGTCTCTCTCCTGTGTCTCTCCCTGTGTCTCTCCCTGTGTCTCTCCCTGTCTCCCTCTCACTGTGTCTCTCCCTGTGTCTCCCTGTCTCTCTCCCTGTGTCTCTCCTGTCTCTGTCCCCTGTGTCTCCCTGTCTCTCTCCCCGTGTCTCTCTCCGTGTCTCTCTCTCTGTCTCCTCTCCCTATGTCTCTCCTGTGTCTCTCCCTGTGTCTCCCTGTCTCTCTCCCTGTGTCTCTCCCTG
>NW_027621322.1:0-15000 GCF_964198595.1 Lampetra fluviatilis | reverse complement strand
AGACTGTAGGGGCAAGTGCTGTTAGCAAGCACGCTGACACACATTGATACACACACACTGACACACACTGACACGCACAAACAGGACACACACAACCAGGATACACACTGACACACACACACGACACATACACAAACACACACACACGACACATTCACAAACACACACGACACACACACTGACACACACACACAAACACACACATACAACAACAACAACCGCCATTCGCCACTAAGTGGCGGTGACGTCACCACGACGCTTGTGCCAGGCCAAGTGCACCTTGAGAGCCACGTGAAGTATCGAACGCCCACTGGCAGGAGGTCACATACACACACACAAACACACACACGACACACACACACGCACAAGCAGTGCTCCGGCTACAAACGAAGCACGCGGTACCTTGTGTATAGTGTAGTGTGTAGTGTATAGTGTAGTGTGTAGTGTAGTGTATAGTGTAGTAGTGTATAGTGTAGACTCATCACACAGCAGAGACTCATAGACTCATCACACACAAAGAGCCATAGACTCATCACACAGCAGAGACTCATAGACTCAGACACACAGAGACCCATAGACTCATCACACAGCAGAGACCCATAGACTCATCACACAGCAGAGACCCATAGACTCATCACACAGCAGAGACTCATAGACTCACCACACAGCAGAGAGCCACAGACTCATCACACAGCAGAGAGCCACAGACTCATCACACAGCAGAGAGCCATAGACTCATCACACAGAGACCCATAGACTCATCACACAGAGACTCATAGACTCATCACACAGAGACCCATAGACTCACCACACAGAGACCCATAGACTCACACAGAGACCCATAGACTCACCACACAGAGACCCATAGACTACTCACACAGAGACTCATAGACTACTCACAAACAGAGACCCATAGACTCATCACACAGAGACCCATAGACTCATCACACAGAGACCCATAGACTCATCACACAGAGACCCATAGACTCACACAGAGACCCATAGACTCACACAGAGACCTATAGACTCATACAGAGACCCATAGACTCACACAGAGACCCAGAGACTCACACAGAGACCCATAGACTCACACAGAGACCCATAGACTCACACAGCAGAGACCCATAGACTCACACACAGACCCATAGACTCACACAGAGACCTATAGACTCACACAGAGACCCATAGACTACTCACACAGAGACTCATAGACTCACACAGAGACCCATAGACTCACACGGAGACCTATAGACTCACACAGAGACCCATAGACTACTCACACAGAGACTCATAGACTCACACAGAGACCCATAGACTCACACAGAGACCCATAGACTACTCACACAGAGACCTATAGACTCACACAGAGACCCATAGACTCACACAGAGACCTACAGACTCACACAGAGACTCATAGACTACTCACACAGAGACTCATAGACTCACACAGAGACCCATAGACTCACACAGAGACCTATAGACTCACACAGAGACCCATAGACTACTCACACAGAGACTCATAGACTCACACAGAGACCCATAGACTCACACAGAGACCTATAGACTCACACAGAGACTCATAGACTACTCACACAGAGACTCATAGACTCACACAGAGACCCATAGACTCACACAGAGACCTATAGACTCACACAGAGACCCATAGACTACTCACACAGAGACTCATAGACTCACACAAAGACCTATAGACTCACACAGAGACCCATAGACTACTCACACAGAGACCCATAGACTCACACAGAGACCCATAGACTACTCACACAGAGACCCATAGACTCACACAGAGACCCATAGACTACTCACACAGAGACTCATAGACTCACACAGAGACCCATAGACTCACACAGAGACCTATAGACTCACACAGAGACCCATAGACTACTCACACAGAGACCCATAGACTACTCACACAGAGACCCATAGACTCACACAGAGACCCATAGACTACTCACACAGAGACTCATAGACTCACACAGAGACCCATAGACTCACACAGAGACCCATAGACTCACACAGAGACTCATAGACTCACACAATAGAGACTCATAGACTCACACAGAGACTCATAGACTCACACAATAGAGACCCATAGACTACTCACACAGAGACCCATAGACTCACACAGAGACCCATAGACTACTCACACAGAGACTCATAGACTCACACAGAGACCCATAGACTCACACAGAGACCCATAGACTCACACAGAGACTCATAGACTCACACAATAGAGACTCATAGACTCACACAGAGACTCATAGACTCACACAATAGAGACCCATAGACTACTCACACAGAGACCCATAGACTCACACAATAGAGACCCATAGACTCACACAGAGACCCATAGAGTCACACAGAGACCCATAGACTCACACACAGACCCATAGACTCACACAGAGACCCATAGACTCACACAGAGACCCATAGACTCACACAGAGACCCATAGACTCACACAATAGAGACCCATAGACTCACACAGAGACTCATAGACTCACACAGAGACTCATAGACTCATACAGAGACCCATAGACTCACACAGAGACCCATAGACTCACACAGAGACTCATAGACTCACACAATAGAGACCCATAGACTCACACAGAGACCCATAGACTCACACAGAGACCCATAGACTCACACAATAGAGACCCATAGACTCACACAGAGACTCATAGACTCACACAGAGACTCATAGACTCACACAGAGACCCATAGACTCACACAGAGACCCATAGACTCACACAGAGACCCATAGACTCACACAATAGAGACCCATAGACTCACACAGAGACTCATAGACTCACACAGAGACTCATAGACTCACACAGAGACTCATAGACTCACACAATAGAGACCCATAGACTCACACAGAGACCCATAGACTCACACAATAGAGACCCATAGACTCACACAGAGACTCATAGACTCACACAGAGACTCATACACTCACACAGAGACTCATAGACTCACACAGAGACTCATAGACTCACACAGAGACTCATAGACTCACACAGAGACTCATAGACTCACACAATAGAGACCCATAGACTCACACAATAGAGACCCATAGACTCACACAGAGACTCATAGACTCACACAGAGACTCATAGACTCACACAGAGACTCATAGACTCACACAGAGACTCATAGACTCACACAGAGACCCATAGACTCACACAGAGACTCATAGACTCACACAGAGACTCATAGACTCACACAGAGACTCATAGACTCACACAGAGACTCATAGACTCACACAGAGACCCATAGACTCACACAGAGACCCATAGACTCACACAATAGAGACCCATAGACTCACACAGAGACTCATAGACTCACACAGAGACCTATAGACTCACACAATAGAGACCCATAGACTCACACAGAGACCCATAGACTCACACAGAGACCCATAGACTCACACAGAGACTCATAGACTCACACAATAGAGACTCATAGACTCACACAATAGAGACCCATAGACTCACACAGAGACCTATAGACTCACACAATAGAGACTCATAGACTCACACAGAGACTCATAGACTCACACAGAGACCCATAGACTCACACAGAGACCCATAGACTCACACAATAGAGACCCATAGACTCACACAGAGACTCATAGACTCACACAGAGACCTATAGACTCACACAATAGAGACCCATAGACTCACACAGAGACTCATAGACTCACACAGAGACCCATAGACTCACACAGAGACTCATAGACTCACACAGAGACCCATAGACTCACACAATAGAGACCCATAGACTCACACAGAGACTAATAGACTCACACAGAGACCCATAGACTCACACAGAGACTCATAGACTCACACAGAGACTCATAGACTCACACAGAGACTCATAGACTCACACAGAGACCCATAGACTCACACAGAGACTCATAGACTCACACAGAGACCCATAGACTCACACAGAGACTCATAGACTCACACAGAGACCCATAGACTCACACAATAGAGACCCATAGACTCACACAGAGACTCATAGACTCACACAGAGACCCATAGACTCACACAGAGACTCATAGACTCACACAGAGACTCATAGACTCACACAGAGACTCATAGACTCACACAGAGACCCATAGACTCACACAATAGAGACTCATAGACTCACACAGAGACTCATAGACTCACACAGAGACTCATAGACTCACACAGAGACCCATAGACTCACACAGAGACCCATAGACTCACACAATAGAGACCCATAGACTCACACAGAGACTCATAGACTCACACAGAGACCTATAGACTCACACAATAGAGACCCATAGACTCACACAATAGAGACCCATAGACTCACACAGAGACCCATAGACTCACACAGAGACTCATAGACTCACACAATAGAGACTCATAGACTCACACAATAGAGACCCATAGACTCACACAGAGACCTATAGACTCACACAATAGAGACTCATAGACTCACACAGAGACTCATAGACTCACACAGAGACCCATAGACTCACACAGAGACCCATAGACTCACACAATAGAGACCCATAGACTCACACAGAGACTCATAGACTCACACAGAGACCTATAGACTCACACAATAGAGACCCATAGACTCACACAGAGACTCATAGACTCACACAGAGACCCATAGACTCACACAGAGACTCATAGACTCACACAGAGACCCATAGACTCACACAATAGAGACCCATAGACTCACACAGAGACTCATAGACTCACACAGAGACCCATAGACTCACACAGAGACTCATAGACTCACACAGAGACTCATAGACTCACACAGAGACTCATAGACTCACACAGAGACCCATAGACTCACACAGAGACTCATAGACTCACACAGAGACTCATAGACTCACACAGAGACTCATAGACTCACACAGAGACCCATAGACTCACACAATAGAGACCCACAGTTTGTTGTCTTTGCTCTGCACCTCCGATTAGCGCGGTTGGCTCCGTGAGATGCCCATGAGGTTCAACATCACTGTGGTAGTAGTGGTAGTGCCTTATTGTAGTAGTGGTAGTGGTGGTAGTGCCTTATTCTAGTGGTGGTGGTAGTGGTAGTGCCTTATTGTAGTAGTGGTGGTAGTGGTAGTGCCTTATCCTAGTGGTGGTGGTAGTGGTAGTGCCTTATTGTAGTGGTGGTGGTAGTGGTAGTGCCTTATTCTAGTGGTGGTGGTAGTGGTAGTGCCTTATTGTAGTAGTGGTAGTGGTAGTGCCTTATCCTAATGGTGGTGGTGGTAGTGGTAGTGCCTTATTGTAGTAGTGGTAGTGGTGGTAGTGGTAGTGCCTTATTGTAGTAGTGGTGGTAGTGGTAGTACCTTATCCTAGTGGTAATAGTGGTGGTAGTGGTAGTGCCTTATCCTAGTGGTGGTGGTGGTAGTGGTAGTGCCTTATTGTAGTAGAAGGCTCGGCGCAGGCGGGGCGAGTCGGCACCGGCGGCTGCGGCTGCGGCGGCGGCGTGGAAGCGCACGTCCATGACGTCACCACGGTCACCGTGGCAACCAGGAGGAGCAGGAGGAGCAGGAGGACCACGAGGAGGAGGAGGAGGAGGAGGTTTCCGTGGCGACAGAGCAGCGGCCGCGTCTCATCGCCGTGGCAACTTGGAGCCAAGCGGGAAGCTCCTGGCCACAGCGGAAGGAGGGTGGTGGGGGGGGGTGGGGGGTTAATTAGTTTGTGGGGGGGGGGGGGAGATGTGGAGGGAGGGAGGGAGGGGGGAGGAAATGGGGGGAGGGGGAGGAAGGGGGGGGAAGGGGGGGGGGAGGTGAGGGAGCGAGGGGAGGTAGGGGGGGGAGGAGGTTAATTAGTTTGTGGGGGGGGGGAGATGTGGAGGGAGGGAGGGAGGGGGGAGGAAATGGGGGGAGGGGGAGGAAGGGGGGGGAAGGGGGGGGGGGAGGTGAGGGAGCGAGGGGAGGGAGGGGGGGAGGAGGTTAATTAGTTTGTGGGGGGGGGGGAGATGTGGAGGGAGGGAGGGAGGAAATGGGGGGAGGGGGGAAGAAGGGGGGGGAAGGGGGGGGGAGGTGAGGGAGCGAGGGGAGGGAGGGGGGGAGGAGGTTAATTAGTTTGTTGGGGGGGGGGAGATGTGGAGGGGGGAGGAAATGGGGGGAGGGGGAGGAAGGGGGGGGGAGGGGAGGGAGGGGGGGAGGAGGTTAATTAGTTTGTGGGGGGGGGGAGATGTGGAGGGAGGGGGGAGGAAATGGGGGGAGGGGGAGGAAGGGAGGGGGGAGAAGTGAGGGAGGGGAGGGAGGGGGGGGAGGGAGGGGAGGGAGGAGAGGGGGGGAGGGGGGAGGGGAGGGAGGGGGGGAGGGAGGGGAGGGAGGGAGGGAGGGGAGGGAGGAGAGGCGGGAAGGGAGGGGAGGGAGGGGAGGGAGGGGAAGGAGGGAGGGAGGGGAGGGAGGGGAGGGGGGAGAGGGAGGGGAGGGAGGAGAGGGAGGAGAGGGAGTGGAGGGAGGGGAGGGAGGGAGGGGAGGGAGGAGAGGGAGTGGAGGGAGGGGAGGGAGGGGAGGGAGGGGAGGGAGGGGAGGGGGGAGAGGGAGGGAGGGAGGAGAGGGAGGAGAGGGAGTGGAGGGAGGGGAGGGAAGAGAGGGAGGGAGGGGAGGGAGTGGAGGGAGGGGAGGGAGGAGAGGGAGTGGAGGGAGGGGAGGGAGGGTGGAGGGGAGGGAGGGAGGGAGGAGAGGGAGGGGAGTGGAGGGAGTGAGGGGGGTTGTTTGGTGGCATGTAAATTGGTCCCCTGGGTTAATTAGCTGGGCAGTGGTCGTGATGGTGATGGTGGTGACGAGTGGATGGGTGAGTGGGTGAGTAAGCGATTAAGCGATTGAGCGAGCGAGCGAGTGAGTGAGTGAGTGAGCGAGTGAGTGAGTGAGTAAATGGGTGAGTGGGTGAACAAGTGGGCGAGCGGGTGGGTGAGTGGGCGAGCGAGTGGGTGAGCGAGTGGGTGAGCGAGTGGGCGAGGGGGTGAGCGGGTAAGTGAGCGAGTGGGCGAGTGAGTGGGCGAGTGGGTGAGCGAATGGGTGAGTCTGTAAATGAGTGAGTGGGCGAGTCAGTGAGTGGGTGAGTGAGCGAGCGGGCAAGTGAGTCGGCAGTAGGTGGGCGAGTGGATAAATAAGCGAATGGGCGAGTGAATGAGCGATTGGGTGAGTGAGGGAGTGGGTGGGTAGGAGAGTGGGTGGGCGAGTGGGTGGGTGAATTGTCGAGTGGGTGAGTGAGGGAGTGGGTGGGTAGGAGAGTGGGTGGGCGAGTGGGTGGGTGAATTGTCGAGTGGGTAAGCGGGTGAGTGGGTGGGCGGGCGAGTGGGAGAGCGAGTGGGCGAGTTAGTGGGTGAGTGAGTGGAAGAGTGGGTGGGTGAATGAGAGAGTGGGTAGGCGAGTGGGAGAGTGGGTGGGCGAGTGAATGGGAGAGTGGGTGGGTGCGTGGGAGAGCGGGTGGGCGAGTGGGAGAGTGGGTGGGAGAGTTAGTGGGCGAGTGAGTGAGTGGGTGGGAGAGTGAGTGGGCGAGTGGGTGAGTGGGTGGGCGAGTGAGTGAGTGGATGGGAGAGTGAGTGGGGGAGTGGGTGAGTGGGACAGCGGGTGGGTGAGTGGGCGAGTGGGTGAGTGGGCGAGTGGGAGGGAGAGTGGGCGAGTGAGTGGGAGAGTGGGTGGGTGAGTGGGAGAGTGGGTCGGTGAGTGGGAGAGTGAGTGGGCGAGTGGGTGAGTGGAAGAGCGGGTGGGTGAGTGGGTGGGCGAGTGGGTGAGTGGGCGAGTGGGTGAGTTGGTGGGTGGGTGAGTGGGAGCGCGAGTGGGTGAGTGGGTGAGTGGGTGGGCGAGTGGCCAAGTTGGTGAGTGAGCGGGCGAGTGGGCGAGTGACTGCCTCCACAGATCACCGAATGTAGCTGGGGGGTTGACGGGGCAACGGTCAAAAAGAGCTTCAGAGATCATCTGATTGAGTGCGAGGAGAGTTGACCGGCGGACACGCACAGACACAACTGACAAAGATTCCCCCTGCCCCCGTGTAGCCTTAACAGACTGTAGGGGCAAGTGCTGTTAGCGAGCGGCACCTGTGAAGGCCGGCACGGCACACGAGGGGGGTGGGTGGCCAGCACCACGCCCGGCCACCTTTGTCTCCCCAGTGGCGATGTTCACTACACACCGCACCAGGTACTCATTTGAGGCCGAGTCGATCTAGGGGAGTCCCAGGTACCGGTTATGATAATCGTCACCGCTGGTGGTGGCCGTGAGCGGGAATCGAACTCGGGTCGCCACGTTCGCAGCTCCACGTCCTCCTGTACCACATCACTCCATCTCTTCTCCAGCCCGTGCCGCGCCCGTTTAGCCCCCTCGATCCGGCCGAACAAAAGCTGTTTAGGCATGCGGTGGCTGGGCATGCGGGCTACATGGCCCAGCCAACGCAGCCTTGCCTGCCGGAGGAGCTCACCGATGGGACTTTGCTCAGATCTTTCAGGGATTTGTGAGCTCCTCACACAATCCAGCCTGCAGGTTAAACCCAGGATGCATCGTAGGCAGGCCAGCCTAAATGTTTCTAACCGGCGCAGATATTTCATGAGAGAAGACCTGAAGCTTCGTGCGGAGCGACAGACCAGGTAGCTTCCACACAGCGTTACGCAGCCGATGAAAAGATATTGCCACTCGACTGATTCGGAGTGAGACCTCTGCTGTTAAACCGGAGCCAGTCATGAGCACACTGCCCAGGTATGGGAAACTCTCCACTCTCTCCACTACTGCCCCATCACCAATTGGGAGTTGTGCGGGTGGAGTGTTTGATAGCACAAAATAACCAGGCAGGTGCTTAGTTTTGGTGGGGCTGATGGTAAGGCCCCACCTCTTGGTGGCACGCTCCAGGTTCAGCAGCAGCGCCTCCAACTCCTCTGTGAGCAGCAAACACCATCGATCAGCCTCCTATTGTATCTGTACCAGATGGAAATTACTCCGGTACAGCCATCGAAGGCTTCATGAACTACGTGGTCGAAATAGATGTTAAGTAATATTTGAGCCAGATGACATCCCTGTCACACCCCAAGGTGTATAGGGAATGGCTCTGACTCCCGGCCATGTAGTTTTACCCGGGCCTGCTCACCATCATGAAGGTCCTTAATGATCGTGAGCAGAGGGTCAGGGACTCCGAAAGCACGAAGAACAACCCAGAGCCCAGGCCTGCTGATGGTATCATAGGCCTTGACCAGGTCAATAAAGCAGAGATGTTGGGATTCCCTACACCTCTGCTGGAGCAGACAGACAGAAAATGTGGCATTCGTGCAAGACCGCCTTTTCCTGAAACCGCATTGGGACTCCGCAAGCCTCTCCTCAACGTGTCTAGCAAGGCGATGTTGAATAATCCTTGCCAGGACCTAGCCCAGCACACTGAGGAGTGAGACGCCCCTGTAGTTGTTACAGTCTGTGCGGTCCCCCTTCTTAAAGAGGGGGACCACCAGGGCATCCTTCCAATCCTGCGGAACCCGTCCAGTGGTCCAGACTGTTGTTGTGATGTCATTTAGGGCAGTCTGCACACAAACGCCACCCTCCCTCAGCATTTAACTTGGGAGATCATTTCTACCCGGTGCCTTTCCTAGTCTCGGACTCTGGATCGCCTTCAGTACTTCCTCAACAGACGGCACCTCAGCCAGCCACTCACAGGGGGTGACTTCTTCCAATATTTGAGGCACGGCAGCCTCAGCAGGGCCATCCCAACTTTGCCCCACGATGTTTTCCAGGCTGAGAGATTTCCCCTCCCCCAGGACCTCACAGAAATTCTCAGCAAATCTGCAAACCTGTTCCTAGGGGTCAGAGATCGGATCACCATTCTTTCCCCGAATGATGGTGATAGGTGTGGCGCTGCAGGTTACTTTCTTTTATGGAGTTAAAGAGCGATTTGTGATCGCGGGCCTCTGAGGCAGACTCCATCTTCTCAGGAATCCGTGACCACCACCCATCCTTGCAGCGCCTCACGGCTCTCCGAACCTCCGAGCGAAGGCTGCGTTAAGCCTCCTCATTCTCTGACGTGGGGTGCTGTAGACAATGAGAGTGGGCCTGTCGCTTTTTCTCAACCAACCTGAACACCTCCTCTGTCAGCCAGGGTCTCTGGGGAGGTCTGGACCGCGTACCCAAAGCAGCCATTGCAGCTGCATGAGCCACAGTCCTAAACCTCGCCCATTTCCCATCGACATCAGGAGAAGTGGGGTGATGCCAACCCCAGCTGTAAGCGATGATGAAATGCTCGCTTGCAGCTTTCATCAGCTAACTGAGACCAGGCCACTGTGGGTTTGAATGGGGTCCTGGATGGACACCCACCACCGGAGTGGAAGAATGGCAGGCGCATCTTACAGATGTCAAATCGATGGTCAGTGGTCAGATCCATGGAAGGTCCTGGTGTCAAGGACATGGGCCCATGCCTTCCAATCACTCCAGACCAGGTGCCAGCATCATGACCAACTCGGGCATTGAAGTCACCCAACAAGATGACTCTATCCTGAAGGGCCACTTTAGCCAGCACCTGTGACAGGAGGTCATAGAAGGCATCTGACTCATCGGCCTTGCCTGCATCCCTCCACGGATGTTCGTCTTCGGTGGGGGCATAAGTAACCACGACCACCACTCCTCGCCTCCGGTTGATGGGAAGGCGAGCCCAAAGTAGCCTGGGGCTTACAGCTTCCCACACCTCACCGCCACGCTCCCACGCCCCCTTCATTATTTTGTTCAGAAGAAGAGCCACACCCTGTTGTTTGGCAGTCTCCTGCCCCGAGTGGAGGACTGTCCACCCCTCATGGTGGTAGGAGCCAGAGCCGGTCCACCGGACTTCCTGATTACCACAGAGATCCAGACGGTACCGGTCCAGCTCCCGACAGAGGAGTGGCAGCCTCTCCTCCGCAGTGAGCGTTCGAACATTCCACGTGGCCACACGAAGTGGCTTTTCGTTGTTTCTGGAGGAGCCCCGAGGGTGAAGATTCAATCTCCTGGCTCCGCCAATTGGGGTTTGGCCAAGAGATGTCATAGACGCCTGTCCCCCCGGGGCCTCCGGCACAAGCTTAGTAAGATTTTGAACACTACCTCTTCGTTGGTGCCGGACGGTAACGGTGTGATGAGCATTGCCACGGATGGAACGGCCAATTGCACAATCGGTTTTAGCCCTCATGGTGCTTGTAGCCACCACAGCGGCCAAATGGGGGCTCTGGATGGGTGCGAGGGGCTGGTAACCCCTCCACCTTCAATACACGTACCACTAAAACCACGTGTTCGTCACACACTCACCGACTCACACACTCACACTCACTCACACACTTACTCACACACTCGCTCACACACTCGCTCACTCGCTTACTCACACACTCGCTCACTCACACACTTACTCACACACTCACACACTTACTCACACACTCACACACTCACACTTACTCACACACTCACACACACACACACTCGCTCACACACTTACTCACACACTCACTCACACTCACTCACTCACACTCACTCACACACTCACACACTCACTCACACTCACACACTTACACACTCGCTCACTCACACACTTACACACTCGCTCACACACTCGCTCACTCACACACTTACTCACACACTCACACACTTACTCACACACTCACACACTCACACTTACTCACACACTCACACACACACACACTCGCTCACACACTTACTCACACACTCACTTACACTCACTCACTCACACTCACTCACACACTCACTCACACTCACACACTTACACACTCGCTCACTCACACACTTACACACTCGCTCACTCACACACTCACTCACACACTTAATGACTCACACACTCACTCACACACTCACTCACACACTCGCTCACTCACACACTTACTCACACACTTAATGACTCACACACTCACTCACACACTCACTCACACACTCGCTCACTCACACTCACTCACACACTCCCTCACTCACACACTCGTTCACACACTCGCTCACTCACACACTCACTCACACACTCGCTCACTCACTCACACACTCACACAGTGATGAGACCCAGTCACCAAATTGACTCCCTCTCCCCCAACACTCTCTCTAGATATTGTACTTTTCTATCTCTCTCCCCCATCTCCCATCTCCCTAACTCTCCCCTCCATCTCTCTCCCTCTCTCTCCCTCCCTAACTCTCCTCCATCTCTCTCCCTCCCTAACTCTCCTCTCCCTCCCCCATCTCCATCTCCCTAACTCTCCCCTCCATCTCTCTCCCTCTCTCTCTCTCTAACTCTCCTCTCCCTCCCCCATCTCCATCTCCCTAACTCTCCCCTCCTTCTCTCTCCCTCTCTCTCTCTCTCTAACTCTCCTCTCCCTCCCCCCCTCTGCCCACTGATGCCACCCTGCTGGCAGGGGTAACGCACTCACTTTGGGGGGCGTGCGGGGGGGGGGGGCGAGGGGGTGGGGAGCCCCCATCCTCCCCCCACACCCCTCCCTCCCCCCTCCCTCCCTCCCCCCTCCCTCCCTCCTCCCCCCACACCCCTCCCTCCCCATCCCCCCTCCCTCCTTCCCCCACACCCATCCCCCCACACCCCTCCCCCCTCCTCCCACACCCCTCCCTCCCCCCTCCCTCCTCCCCCCACACCCCTCCCCCCTGCCCCCACACCCCTCCCTCCCCCTCCCCCCCCACACCCCTCCCTCCCTCCTCCCCCTACACCCCTCCCCCCACACCCCTCCCTCCCCCTCCCTCCTCCCCCCACACCCCTCCCCCTCCTCCCTCCCACACCCCTCCCCCTCCTCCCTCCCCCCAAACCCCTCCCTCCCCCCTCCCCCCCACACCCCTCCCCCTCCTCCCTCCCCCCAAACCCCTCCCTCCCCCTCCCCCCCACACCCCTCCCTCCCCCTCCCCCCCCACACCCCTCCCCCTCCTGCCTCCCCCTCCCCCCCCACACCCCTCCCCCCACATCCCTCCCCCCACACCCCTCCCTCCCCCTCCCCCCCACACCCCTCCCCCTCCTCCCTCCCCCCAAACCCCTCCCTCCCCCTCCCCCCCCACACCCCTCCCCCTCCTCCCTCCCCCCAAACCCCTCCCTCCCCCCTCCCCCCACACCCCTCCCTCCCCCTCACCCCACACCCCTCCCCCTCCTCCCTCCCCCTCCCCCCCACACCCCTCCCCCTCCTCCCTCCCCCCACACCCCTCCCTCCCCCTCCCCCCCACACCCCTCCCCCTCCTCCCTCCCCCCAAACCCCTCCCTCCCCCTCCCCCCAAACCCCTCCCTCCCCCTCCCCCCCACACCCCTCCCTCCCCCTCACCCCACACCCCTCCCCCTCCTCCCTCCCCCTCCCCCCCCACACCCCTCCCCCTCCTCCCTCCCCCCACACCCCTCCCTCCCCCTCCCCCCCACACCCCTCCCCCTCCTCCCTCCCCCCAAACCCCTCCCTCCCCCTCCCCCCAAACCCCTCCCTCCCCCTCCCCCCCACACCCCTCCCTCCCCCTCCCCCCCACACCCCTCCCCCCTCCCTCCTCCCCCCACACCCCTCCCTCCCCCCCTCCCTCCCCCACACCCCTCCCTCCTCCCTCCTCCCTCCCCCCCGCACCCCGTCCCATCAGACACCGCACTCAGCCTGGGCCCTCTCGCTGCTGCTGCTGCTGTGGTGGTGGTGGTTGTTGTTGTTGTGGTTGTTGTGGTGATGGTGGTGGTGGTTGTTGTTGTTGTGGTTGTTGTGGTGATGGTCGTGGTGGTTGTGGTGGTGATGGTGGTTGTGGTGATGGTGGTGGTGATAGTTGTGGTGATGGTTGTGGTGATGGTGGTTGTAGTGATGGTGGTGGTTGTGGTGGTGGTTGTGGTGGTGGTTGTGGTGGTGGTTGTGGTGGTGGTTGTGAGTGTCACGGCACAGGAGCAACCACCACCATCATTACCACCATCACCACCACCACCATCATCATCATCACCACCATCACCACCACCATCATCATCACCACCATCATCACCAGCGTCACCATCATCATCACCACCACTATCATCATCATCACCACCACCATCATCATTACCACCACCACCATCACCACCATCATCATCACCACCATCACCATCATCACCACCACTATCATCATCACCATCACCACCACCACCCTATACACAAACACTCCCACCACTATCACTCAATCTTCATCGCCACCATCACCACCACCATCATCATCATCACCACCACCATCACCACCACCAACCACCCATCACCACCACCAACCACCCATCACCACCAGCACCAACCAGCCATCACCACCACCACCAAACCACACAAACCGCGGGTGGATTCTAACCTGGAGGAGGATGTTGTGGTGGAGGTGGTGGAGGTGGTGGCGTTATGACGACCCGTAGCAATGACCCGTTCTTGTCTCTCTCTCTGTGTGTGTGTCTCTGTGTGTGTGTCTCTGTGTGTGTGTCTCTGTGTGTGTGTCGCTCTCTCTCCCCCACTCTCTCCCCTCTCACCACTCTCTCTGTGTGTGTGTGTCTCTGTGTGTGTGTCTCTCTGTGTGTGTGTGTCTCTGTGTCTGTGTGTGTGTGTCTCTCTCCCCCACTCTCCCTCCACACTCTCTCTCTCTCTGTGTGTCTCTCTGTCTCTCTGTGTGTGTGTGTCTCTCTCTGTCTCTCTGTGTGTGTCTCTCTCTGTGTGTGTGTCTCTCTCTGTGTCTCTCTCTCTGTGTCTCTCTCTCTGTGTGTGTCTCTCTGTCTCTCTCTCTGTGTCTCTCTGTGTGTGTCTCTCTCTCTCTGTGTCTCTCTCTCCCCTCTCCCCACACTCTCCTCTCTCTCTGTGTGTCTCTCTGCGTCTCTGTGTGTGTCTCTCTCCCCCTCTCCCCCACTCTCCCCTCTCTCTCTCTGTGTGTTTTGAGAGGCTGTCAATCAAAGAGGAGGAGACCACGCCCACCCCCACGGGGACTGCCCAATGGGGGGCCCGGGAAGTGAGGCCCCCCCCCCACGCACAACCCCCCCCCTCCCGCCTCCCCCCCAGGGGGGAGGCGGGAGGGGGGTCAC
>NW_027621321.1:27500-53824 GCF_964198595.1 Lampetra fluviatilis | reverse complement strand
CTCACCCCCTCACTCATCAACTTACTCACCCACTCACTCATCAACTCACTCATCCACCCACTCACCCCTCACTCACCAACTCACTAACTCACTCACTAAATCACTCACTCATTTACCACTCACTCATCAACTCACCCACTCACTCATCAACTCACTCACTCACCCACTCACTCATCAACTCACCCACTCACTCATCAACTCACTCACTCACCCACTCACTCATCAACTCACCCACTCACTCATCAACTCACTCACTCACCCACTCACTCATCAACTCACCCACTCACTCATCAACTCACTAACCCACCCACTCATTCACCCACTCATTACTCACCCACTCACCCACTCACTCACTCACTCACCCCCTCACTCACCCACTCACTCACCACTCACTCACCCACTCACTCACTCGTCAACTCACCCACTCACTCACCCCCTCACCCTCGTCACGTGGACAGCCTCCACGTGTTCAACTCGTCACGTGACAAGCGCCGTGGTCTCGTGGCGAATGACGGTTGTTGTTGTTTGTGTTGTTGTTTGTGTTGTTGTTGTTTGTGTTGTTGTTGTTTGTGTTGTTGTTGTTTGTGTTGTTGTTTGTGTTGTTGTTTGTGTTGTTGTTGTTGTTTGTGTTGTTGTTGTTTGTGTTGTTGTTGTTTGTGTTGTTGTTGTTTGTGTTGTTGTTGTTTGTATTGTTGTTTGTGTTGTTGTTGTTGTTGTTGTTGTTTGTGTTGTTGTTGTTTGTGTTGTTGTTGTTTTGTTGTTGTTTGTGTTTGTTTGTTGTTTGTGTTGTTGTTGTTGTTGTTTGTGTTGTTGTTGTTTGTGTTGTTGTTGTTTGTGTTGTTGTTTGTGTTGTTGTTTGTGTTGTTGTTTACGCTCTGGCTGCATGTGCAGCTGCAGGAGCATCAGCAGCAGCAGCGTCGTCATCATCATCAGCGTCGTCATCATCATCATCAGCGTCATCATCATCATCAGCGTCGTCATCATCAGCGTCGTCATCATCATCATCAGCAGCGTCATCATCATCATCAGCGTCATCATCATCATCAGCGTCGTCATCATCAGCGTCGTCATCATCATCATCAGCAGCGTCATCATCATCAGCAGCGTCATCATCATCATCAGCGTCATCATCATCAGCGTCATCATCATCGTCGTCGTCATCATCATCAGCGTCGTCGTCATCATCATCAGCGTCGTCATCATCAGCGTCATCATCATCATCAGCGTCGTCATCATCATCATCAGCGTCGTCATCATCAGCAGCGTCACCGTCGCCATGCGCTACCGCTTCGGGGTGGTGTGCACGGCGGGGCAGGGAGCTGCCTCCCGCCTCTGGGTGTGCGGCTCGCGGGCCGAGCTCGGCGCCTGGAGCCGCGCGGGGCCACGGAACTCGCGGAGTCCTCCACGCGCCGCGGGGGGGAGGACTCGCCTCGAGAGCCCCGCTTGTACTGGGGGGACGTGGAGATGGGGGGTGAGGAGGGTGAGGAGGAGGTGGAGAGGGTGGAGGGTGAGGAGGAGGTGGTGAGGGGTGAGGAGGGGGAGGAGAGAAAGACGCCGCTGGAGTTCTCCTACAAGTTCATCAAGACTGAGGAGAGCGCCCCGGGGCAGGTCGTGTGGGAAGGTGCGTGGTGGTGAGGCGTGTGGTGAGGCGTGTGGTGTGAGGCGTGTGGTGAGGTCCGTGTGGTGGTGAGGTGTGTGTGTGGTGAGGCGTGTGGTGAGGTGTGTGGTGGTGAGGCGTGTGGTGAGGTCCGTGTGGTGGTGAGGGTGTGTGTGTGGTGAGGCCGTGTGTGGTGAGGCGTGTGTGGTGGTGAGGTGTGTGTGGTGGTGAGGTGTGTGGTGAGGTGTGGTGGTGAGGCGTGTGGTGAGGCGTGTGGTGAGGCGTGTGGTGAGGCGTGTGGTGGTGAGGCGTGTGTGTGGTGAGGTGTGTGGTGAGGTGTGGTGGTGAGGCGTGTGGTGAGGCGTGTGGTGAGGCGTGTGGTGAGGCGTGTGGTGGTGAGGCGTGTGTGGTGGTGAGGTGTGTGGTGAGGCGTGTGGTGAGGTTGTGTGTGGTGGTGAGGCGTGTGGTGAGGCGTGTGTGGTGAGGCGTGTGGTGAGGCGTGTGTGGTGAGGCGTGTGGTGAGGCGTGTGGTGAGGTGTGTGGTGAGGCGTGTGGTGAGGTCCGTGTGGTGGTGAGGTGTGTGTGTGGTGAGGCGTGTGTGGTGAGGCGTGTGTGGTGGTGAGGTGTGTGTGGTGGTGAGGCGTGTGGTGAGGCGTGTGGTGAGGCGTGTGGTGAGGCGTGTGGTGGTGAGGCGTGTGGTGGTGAGGCGTGTGGTGGTGAGGCGTGTGGTGGTGAGGCGTGTGTGGTGGTGAGGCGTGTGGTGAGGCGTGTGTGGTGAGGCGTGTGTGGTGAGGCGTGTGTGGTGAGGCGTGTGGTGAGGCGTGTGGTGAGGCGTGTGTGGTGGTGAGGCGTGTGGTGAGGTGTGTGGTGGTGAGGCGTGTGGTGAGGCGTGTGGTGAGGCGTGTGGTGAGGCGTGTGGTGAGGCGTGTGGTGGTGAGGCGTGTGGTGAGGTGTGTGTGGTGGTGAGGCGTGTGGTGGTGAGGCGTGTGGTGAGGTGTGTGTTGAGGCGTGTGTGGTGAGGCGTGTGGTGAGGCGTGTGGTGAGGCGTGTGGTGAGGCGTGTGGTGAGGCGTGTGGTGAGGCGTGTGGTGAGGCGTGTGGTGGTGAGGCGTGTGGTGAGGCGTGTGGTGGTGAGGCGTGTGGTGAGGCGTGTGGTGGTGAGGCGTGTGGTGGTGAGGCGTGTGGTGAGGCGTGTGGTGGTGAGGCGTGTGGTGAGGTGTGTGGTGAGGTGTGTGTGAGGCGTGTGGTGGTGAGGCGTGTGGTGAGGCGTGTGGTGGTGAGGCGTGTGGTGAGGCGTGTGGTGAGGTGTGTGGTGAGGCGTGTGGTGAGGCGTGTGGTGAGGCGTGTGGTGAGGTGTGTGGTGGTGAGGTGTGTGGTGAGGCGTGTGGTGAGGCGTGTGGTGAGGTGTGTGGTGAGGCGTGTGGTGGTGAGGCGTGTGGTGAGGCGTGTGGTGGTGAGGCGTGTGGTGAGGCGTGTGGTGGTGAGGCGTGTGGTGAGGTGTGTGGTGAGGCGTGTGGTGAGGCGTGTGGTGAGAGGTGTGTGGTGGTGAGGCGTGTGGTGAGGCGTGTGGTGAGGCGTGTGGTGAGGCGTGTGGTGAGGCGTGTGGTGAGGCGTGTGGTGAGGCGTGTGGTGGTGAGGCGTGTGGTGAGGCGTGTGGTGGTGAGGCGTGTGGTGAGGCGGTGGTGGTGAGGCGTGTGGTGAGGCGTGTGGTGGTGAGGCGTGTGATGAGGCGTGTGGTGAGGTGTGTGGTGAGGCGTGTGGTGGTGAGGCGTGTGGTGAGGCGTGTGGTGGTGAGGCGTGTGGTGAGGTGTGTGGTGAGGCGTGTGGTGAGGCGTGTGGTGAGGCGTGTGGTGAGGTGTGTGGTGGTGAGGTGTGTGGTGAGGCGTGTGGTGAGGCGTGTGGTGAGGCGTGTGGTGAGGCGTGTTGGTGAGGTGGTGGTGAGGCGTGTGGTGAGGCGTGTGGTGGTGAGGCGTGTGTGAGGCGTGTGGTGGTGAGGCGTGTGTGTGAGGCGTGTGGTGAGGTGTGTGGTGAGGTGTGTGTGAGGCGTGTGGTGGTGAGGCGTGTGGTGAGGCGTGTGGTGAGGTGTGTGGTGAGGTGTGTGGTGAGGCGTGTGGTGGTGAGGCGTGTGGTGAGCGTGTGGTGGTGAGGCGTGTGGTGAGGCGTGTGGTGAGGCGTGTGGTGAGGCGTGTGGTGAGGTGTGTGGTGAGGCGTGTGGTGGTGAGGCGTGTGGTGAGGCGTGTGGTGAGGCGTGTGGTGAGGCGTGTGGTGAGGCGTGTGGTGAGGCGTGTGGTGAGGTGTGGTGAGGTGTGTGGTGAGGCGTGTGGTGGTGAGGCGTGTGGTGAGGCGTGTGGTGAGGCGTGTGGTGAGGTGTGTGGTGGTGAGGTGTGTGGTGAGGTGTGTGGTGAGGCGTGTGGTGAGGCGTGTGGTGAGGCGTGTGGTGAGGCGTGTGGTGAGGCGTGTGGTGAGGCGTGTGGTGGTGAGGCGTGTGGTGAGGCGTGTGGGTGGTGAGGCGTGTGGTGAGGTGTGTGGTGAGGTGTGTGGTGAGGCGTTGTGGGGTGAGGCGTGTGGTGAGGCGTGTGGTGGTGAGGCGTGTGGTGAGGTGTGTGGTGAGGTGTGTGGTGAGGCGTGTGGTGGTGAGGCGTGTGGTGAGGCGTGTGGTGGTGAGGCGTGTGGTGAGGCTGTGTGGTGAGGCGTGTGGTGAGGCGTGTGGTGAGGCGTGTGGTGAGGTGTGTGGTGGTGAGGTGTGTGGTGAGGCGGTGTGGTGAGGCGTGTGGTGAGGTGTGTGGTGAGGCGTGTGGTGGTGAGGTCGTGTGGTGAGGCGTGTGGTGTGTGGTGAGGCGTGTGGTGAGGCGTGTGGTGGTGTGGTGAGGCGTGTGGTGAGGCGTGTGGTGAGGTGTGTGGTGAGGCGTGTGGTGAGGCGTGTGGTGAGGTGTGTGGTGAGTGAGGTGTGTGGTGAGGCGTGTGGTGAGGCGTGTGGTGAGGCGTGTGGTGAGGCGTGTGGTGAGGTGTGTGGTGAGGCGTGTGGTGGTGAGGCGTGTGGTGAGGCGTGTGGGTGGTGAGGCGTGTGGTGAGGTGTGTGGTGAGGTGTGTGGTGAGGCGTGTGTGGTGGTGAGGCGTGTGGTGAGGCGTGTGGTGGTGAGGCGTGTGGTGAGGTGTGTGGTGAGGTGTGTGGTGAGGCGTGTGGTGGTGAGGCGTGTGGTGAGGCGTGTGGTGGTGAGGCGTGTGGTGAGGTGTGTGGTGAGGCGTGTGGTGAGGCGTGTGGGTGAGGCGTGTGTGGTGAGGCGTGTGGTGGTGAGGTGTCGTGGTGAGGCGTGTGGTGAGGCGTGTGGTGAGGCGTGTGGTGAGGTGTGTGGTGAGGCGTGTGGTGGTGAGGCGTGTGGTGAGGCGTGTGGTGAGGCGTGTGGTGAGGCGTGTGGTGAGGCGTGTGGTGAGGTGTGGTGGTGAGGTGTGTGGTGAGGCGTGTGGTGTGAGGCGTGTGGTGAGGCGTGTGGTGAGGCGTGTGGTGAGGCGTGTGGTGAGGTGTGTGGTGAGGGCTGTGTGGTGAGGCGTGTGGTGAGGCGTGTGGTGAGCGGTGGTGAGGCGTGTGGTGAGGCGTGTGGGTGAGGTGTGTGGTGAGGTGTGTGGTGAGGTGTGTGGTGAGGCGTGTGGTGGTGAGGCGTGTGGTGAGGCGTGTGGTGGTGAGGCGTGTGGTGAGGCGTGTGGTGAGGCGTGTGGTGAGGTGTGTGGTGAGGTGTGTGGTGAGGTGTGTGGTGAGGCGTGTGGTGGTGGCGTGTGGTGAGGCGTGTGGTGGTGAGGCGTGTGGTGAGGCGTGTGGTGAGGTGTGTGGTGAGGTGTGTGGTGAGGCGTGTGGTGGTGAGGCGTGTGGTGAGGCGTGTGGTGGTGAGGCGTGTGGTGAGGCGTGTGGTGAGGCGTGTGGTGAGGTGTGTGGTGAGGTGTGTGGTGAGGTGTGTGGTGAGGCGTGTGGTGGTGAGGCGTGTGGTGAGGCGTGTGGTGAGGCGTGTGGTGAGGCGTGTGGTGAGGTGTGTGGTGAGGCGTGTGGTGGTGAGGCGTGTGGTGAGGCGTGTGGTGGTGAGGCGTGTGGTGAGGCGTGTGGTGAGGTGTGTGGTGAGGCGTGTGGTGAGGCGTGTGGTGGTGAGGCGTGTGGTGAGGCGTGTGGTGGTGAGGCGTGTGGTGAGGCGTGTGGTGAGGCGTGTGGTGAGGCGTGTGGTGAGGTGTGTGGTGAGGCGTGTGGTGGTGAGGCGTGTGGTGGTGAGGCGTGTGGTGGTGAGGCGTGTGGTGGTGAGGCGTGTGGTGAGGCGTGTGGTGAGGCGTGTGGTGAGGCGTGTGGTGGTGAGGCGTGTGGTGAGGCGTGTGGTGGTGAGGCGTGTGGTGAGGCGTGTGGTGAGGCGTGTGGTGAGGCGTGTGGTGAGGTGTGTGGTGGTGAGGTGTGTGGTGGTGAGGTGTGTGGTGAGGTGTGTGGTGAGGCGTGTGTGGTGGTGTGTCCACCAAAACAATCCTCTCCCTCCCCGCGGTTAGCAGCAGAGCCATGGGGCCGGGGGGGGCGGAGGACACATTTCGATTGCCCATTCCCGTCACGGCATTTGTAGCCACCACCACAGCAGCCAACGCGGGCTCTGGACGGGTGCGAGGGGCTGGTAACCCCTCCACCTTCAATAAATTACCACAAGACCACGTTTACTTAATAAACTTGTGCCAGAGGCCCCGGGGGGGGACAGGCATCCATGACATCTCCTGGCCAATCCCCATCTGGTGAATCTCCACCCTCAGGGTTCGTCCAGAAACAATTTTAAAAAGCCACTGCGGGTGGCCACGTGAAATGTTCGAACGCTCACCGCGGAGGAGAGGCTGCCACTCCTCTGTCGGGAGCTGGACCGGTACCGCCTGGATCTCTGCGGCATTCAGGAGGTCCGGTGGACCGGCTCTGGCTCCTGCCACCATGAGGGGTGGACAGTCCTCCACTCGGGGCAGGAGACTGCCAAACAACAGGGAGTGGCTCTTCTTCTGAACAAAAAAACGACGGGGGCGTGGGAGCGTGGCGGTGAGGTGTGGGAAGCTGTAAGTCCCAGGATACTTTGGGCTCGCCTCCCCGTAAACCAGAAGCTAGGAGTGGTGGTGGTGGTTACTTATGCCCCCACCGAAGATGAACATCAATGGAGGGATACAGGCAAGGTCGATGAGTCAGATGCCTTCTATGACCTCCTGTCACAGGTGCTGGATAAAGTGGCCCCTCAGGATACAATCATCCTGTTGGGTGACTTTAATGCCCGATTGGGTCATGATCTCACAAGCGAAATGCTCAGGGCGGGTAACGTTTGTGTGCAGACTGCCCTATATGACATCATAATAACAGCCTGGACAACTGGATGGATTCCGCAGGATTGGAAGAATGCCCTGGTGGTCCCCTTCTTTAACAAATGGGACCGCACAGACTGTAACAACTACAGGGGCATCTCACTCCTCAGTGTGCCGGGAAAGGTCCTGGTAAGGATTATTCAACATCGCCTTGCTAGGCACGCTGAGGAGAGGCTTGCGGAGCCCCAATGCGGTTTCAGGAAAGGGCGGTCCTGCACAGATGCCATATTTTCTTCCCGTTTGCTACAGCAGAGGTGCAGGGAATTCCTAGAAGACCTACATCTCTGCTTTATTGACCTGGTCAAGGCCTATGCTACCATCAGTAGGCCTGGGCTCTGGGTTGTTCTTCGTGCTTTCAGTGTTTAACCAGGATGGATTGTGTGATGAGCTCACAAATCCTTGAAAGATCTGGGCAAAGTCCCATCAGTGAGCTCCTCTGGAAGGCAAGGCTGCGTTGGCTGGGCCATGTAGCCCGCATTCCCAGCCACCGCATGCCTAAACAGCTTTTGTTCGGCCGGATATAGGGGGCTAAACGGGCGCGGCACGGGCTAGAGAAGAGATGGAGTGATGTGGTACAGGAGGACGTGGAGCTGAGTGGACTTGCCGATGACTGGTACCAGCGGTGTCAAGATCGGCCTCTGTGGAGGAGGCTCGTGAAGGACGCTACTGGGCTCACAACAACGAGCGGAGCGCCGGGTGGCTAAAGCACAGCAAGTTGGCACAGTAGGGGCACAGGTGGTGCATCAGCCAGTCGTCTCGGTCATCTCGGTCAGTCGACCCGTGGCACCTGCTGGGTCTGCCCCGTGACCTCCTGCCAGCGGGCGTTCGACACTTCACGTGGCAGCCTCAAGGTGCACATGGCCTGGCACAAGCGTCGTGGTGACGTCACCGCCACTTAGTGACGAACGGCGGTTGTTGTGATGAGGTGTGGTGATGATGAGTGGCAGTAACTTCACCACACCCGATGTACTGCTACTCGCTAGCAGCACTTCTCCCCTAACAGTCTGTTCAAGGATCCTCAGGGGGAGGGGAGAGTGTGCAGAATGATGCCAATAGCCCCTCCAGGTGAGAGAGAGACGCATTACTCCCTGAACTGCTGATGACGTCGTCACTACCCCCACTGACCCCGTGACCCTCCTGTGACCTCGATGACGTCGTCACTACCCCACTGGTTCTGACCCTAACACTGACCCCGTGACCCTCCTGTAACCCCGATGACGTCGTCACTACCCCACTGGTCCTGACCCTGACACTGACCCCGTGACCCTGCTGTAACCCCGATGACGTCATCACTACCTCGCCGATCCCGTGACCCTGCTGTAACCCCGATGACGTCATCACTACCCCACTGGTCCTGACACTGACCCCGTGACCTTCCTGTGACCCCGATGACGTCATCACTATCCACCAGTCCTGACCCGCGACCCTGCTGTAACCCCGATGACGTCATCACTACCTCGCCGACCCCGTGACCCGCGACCCCCGCGACCCCCTCAGGCTGCGGGCCGGCTCACAACCGCCGGAGCCTGACCGCAGAGGAGCTGGCGGAGGCGCTGGTGGATGGCGTCGTTTGCCTCCCCATTGGCCACTGGATCGAGGAGGGTGGCCACACGGACGAGTGGAGGCACACCACCAACTTCTACCTCAACATCGCCCAGCGGCACGCCATGCACTACTCCAGGTGCCGTGCCTCCACCGCGACGTGTGGTACAGGTGTGGTGCAGGTGTGGTGCAGGTGTGGTGCAGGTGTGGTGCAGGTGTGGTGTGGTGCAGGTGTGGTGCAGGTGTGGTGCAGGTGTCATGCTACCACTCCAGGTGTAGTCCACGTGAGTCCGCGTCATTCTCCACGTGTCGCCACGTTAGTCTCCTTGAGAGACTCCTTGAGACTCCACGTGTCTCCACGTGAGTCTCCTTGAGAGACTCCTTGAGACTCCACGTGTCTCCACGTGAGTCTCCTTGAGAGACTCCTTGAGACTCCACGTGTCTCCACGTGAGTCTCCTTGAGAGACTCCTTGAGACTCCACGTGTCTCCACGTGAGTCTCCTTGAGAGACTCCTTGAGACTCCACGTGTCTCCACGTGAGTCTCCTTGAGAGACTCCTTGAGACTCCACGTGTCTCCACGTGAGTCTCCTTGAGAGACTCCTTGAGACTCCACGTGTCTCCACGTGAGTCTCCTTGAGAGACTTTTTGAGACTCCACGTGTCTCCACGTGCGTCTCCTCCCTACCTTTCCAACTACCCCCAGTGACAACCACCTCGACCCAGAGGTCGCAACCGGGTACCCGATACCCGTACCCTTCCCGATACCCGGCTACCCGTACCCGGCCGTTTGCGACCCTGGTGTGGCCGGGTACGGGTACGGGTAGCCAGGTATCGGGTAGGGTACGGGTACCCATTTGCGACCCTGGTGCGGCCGGGTACGGGTAGGCCATGAGTCACCGGTGAGTAACCGTTTGTCACTCATTTCGGGTAGGGTGCGGCTACCCGTGCCCGGCCGGGTACGGGTACGAGTACCCATTTGCGACCCTGGTGCGGCCGGGTACGGGTAAGGAATCAAAACCCGATTTAAAGCTTTCGTGACTGCAGGGATTCATCTTCTTGGTTCTTTCGGTAAAGTCACGTAGAAGGGAAGTAATAAAATAATACAAATTAAACATAATAAAATACAATTCTCACGACGAGAACAGGTCTGTCGAGAAGACAGAGTCTGTCTTCTCGACAGACCTGTTCTCCACCTGAGGACGGCTGCTTGCGTTGTGGCCGAAACGTCGTGAGAATTATTTTATTATGTTTTATTTGTATTATTTTATTATTTCCCTTCTACGTGACTCTACCGAAAGAACCAAGCAGATGAATCAAAACCCGTTTGCGACCTCTGCCTCGACCCCCACTACCTCCCACTACCTCCCCTAGAGTTCTCCCGCGGCTGTGGCTGGGCTCGTGCCCGCGGGTGCCCTCCCACGTGAGCGCGACTCTGCGCGTCGCCCTCGGGGCCACGGCCATCGTCAACCTCCAGACGGCCGAGGACGTGGAGGCCAACTCGGGGGCCTGCGCGCCCGCTACGTGCGGCTACGCGGGCACGGCTCCCCAGCGCTTGCAGGAGCTGTGCCGCAGGGAGGGAATCGCCTACGTCTGGCTCCCCACGGCCGATATGTGCACCGAGGGTGAGCGGGCCGGGGTGGGGCGGGGAGGGAGGGGGGGCTCCTTGAGACTCGCACGGGAGACTTCAACGTGAGTCTCCGTGAGACTTTACGTGAGTCCGTGAGACTCCCTGAGACTCTACGTGAGACTCCCTGATACTCTACGTGAGACTCCACGTGAGACCAAGGGAGTCTCCCCAAGACTCTACGAAACTTCTCCCCCCACCCACCCTCCCCCCACCCGCCCCGTGACCCCCCCACCCGCCCCTCCCCCCCCCTCCCCCCCCCCCCACCACGGCAGGCCGCACACAGGTGCTCCCGCAAGCCGCGTGGATTCTCCACGGCCTGCTGGCCGGCGGCCACTCGGTCTACGTCCACTGCAACGCCGGCGTGGGCCGTGCGGCCGCGGCCGTGGCCGGCTACCTGTGCCACGTGCTCGGGTGGGCCCCCCGCCGGGCGCACTACCACCTGGCGGCCCAGAGGCCCGCCGTCTACCTGGACCACGAGGCCCTGGGGAGGGCCGCCCCCGACTTCCGGCGCAAGTTCGGCGCGGCCCTCGTCCTGAGCGCGGAGGAGGCCGCCTGGGCGAGGGGCCGCACAGGGGGGGGAGGGGGGGAGGGGGGGGGGCGGGGGGGGAGGTCACGTGGGGTAGGAGGAGGAGGTCACGAGGGGTAGGGGGGGGTCACGAGGGGTAGGAGGTGGATGAGGTCACGAGGGGTAGGAGGTCACGAGGGACAGGAGGAGGTCACGAGGGGTAGGAGGATGAGGCCACGAGGGGTACGAGGAGGTCACGAGGGGTAGGAGGTCACGTGGGGTAGGAGGAGGTCACGAGGGGTAGGAGGAGGTCACGAGGGACAGGAGGAGGTAACCAGGGGTAGGAGGTCACGTGGGGTAGGAGGTCACGTGGGGTAGGAGGAGGTCACGAGGGGTAGGAGGAGGTCACGAGGGACAGGAGGAGGTCACGAGGGACAGGAGGTCACGAGGGGTAGGAGCAGGAGGTCAAGGGGAGCGTAGGAGGTCGCCCAACCACTCACCCACCACCACTCACCCACCCACACACACACCCACTCACTCACCCACCCACAACCACTCACCCACTCACCCACCCACCCACTCACCCACCCACCCACTCACCCACCCACTCACCCACCCACTCACCCACCCACCCACTCACTCACCCACCCACCACACCGCCATTGCAGTAAGTGTCAACCAAGACGTGCCAATTATGTTACGAGTCCAGCACTAAACCGGATTTTGTTCTGTGTGTGGTGTGTGTGTAGTGTGTGTGTGGTGTGTGTAGTGTGTGTAGTGTGTGTGTGGTGTGTGGGTGGTGTGTAGTGTGTCTGTGTACTGTGTCTGTGTAGTGTGTGGTGTGTAGTGTGTGTGGTGTGTAGTGTGTGTGTGGTGTGTGTGATGTGTGTGTGATGAGTGTGTGTCTGTGTAGTGTGTCTGTGTAGTGTGTGGTGTGTCTGTGTAGTGTGTCTGTGTAGTGTGTGAGTGTGGTGTGTGTGATGAGTGTGTGTCTGTGGTGTGTAGTGTGTGTTGTGTGTGGCTGTGTAGTGTGTCTGTGTAGTGTGTGTCTGTGTGTGTCTGTGTAGTGTCTGGCTGTGTGTGTCTATGTGTGTGTGTCATGTGTGTGTCTGTGTAGTGTGTGTCTGTGTGTGTGTGTGGTGTGTATAGTGTGTGTGCCGTGTCGTGTGTGTCTGTGTGCGCCGGCAGGGCGGAGGAACCGGGGCAAGGGTCACCGGTAGACCTCGTGGGGAGGCCCCCGGATCCCTTCAGAGGGTTCGAGAAGAGAGGCGGGGCCAGGACGGAGTTAGGGGCGGAGTTAGGGGCGGGGCCAGGCCACGCCTCCCTTCTCGAACCCTTCAGGGCGGCGCCGAGGGGAATAAAAGCGGTGGAGAGCGGGGAGCTCCAGGCTGCCGCTTCTGGGAGTGGTCTCACCTCCTCTCATCTCCTCTCGCCGCCGCCTCCCGATCGTCGCGTGGCCGGACAGCAGTCGGCCGCCAATGTTGACGCCGTCGACGCAACGCGGGACGGGGGGGTCGTGCCCGGGGCCGGGGCCGTGCGGCAACGTGGCCGTGAGAGGGACGGGGGGGGGGACGGAGTTGGTGGTGCGGATTTAATAAATGAGAAGACGGTGCCTCCTGCAACGACCTCGTCTCTGACGCACGCACACACACATACATACACACATACATACACACGCACGCACGCACGCATACACACGCCCGTACACACGTGCACACCACACGCACTCCACACACGTACACACACACCACACGCACACCACGCACACCACACGCACACCACCACACACACGCACACCACACACACGCCTCGAGAGAGGAGAAGAAGAGACCTCCGACACTCGGCTTGTTCGCCCCATCTAATGCCGCCCCCACCCTCCCAAACAACTCCACACGAACCTCTCCTGCGGATCGCATCGCTCACGAAAGCGCGACTCAGCGTGCGGGTTTCCACTATTTATTTTATTCACTCATTTCCCCATTGGCGTCAAGCCGTGCAGTGCCGAGCCGTGCCGTGCCGAGCCGTGCCGATCGAACGCCGCGAGACGAATGTTTTATTTCACCGGCTCAATGGGGCCACCGCTGCCACCAGCCGACAGCGGCGCTCGTGGTCACGACGACGATGACGCTGCTGCTGCTGCTGCTGGCGATGGAAGCTCAACTAATTTGCTCGCGTCGTCGTCATCATTGTCGTCAATGTCGTCATTGTCGTTATCATCATTGTCATCATCATCATCGTCGTCATCATCATTGTCATCATCGTCGTCATCGTCGTCATCATCATCGTCGTCATCGTCGTCATCGTCGTCATCATCGTCATCATCGTCGTCGTCTTCGTCATCATCGTCATCATCATTATCATCGTCATCATCGTCATCGTAGTCATCGTCATCATTGTCATCATCGTCATCATCGTCGTCGTCGTCATCGTCGTCATCGTCGTCATCATCGTCGTCGTCATCATCGTCGTCGCGTGTAAACGTATATTCGTCAGCCAAGTCCTCTGAGCCGCGTGACGCTGTTGACTCTGGAAGGTGGCAGGGAGCCCAGAGGGACCACAAATCTAATAAGTCCACTAACTCTACTCAATCTAATAAGTCCACTAACCCTACTCAATCTAATAAGTCCACTAACCCTACTCAATCTAATAAGTCCACTAACCCTACTCAATCTAATAAGTCCACTAACTCTACTCAATCTAATAAGTCCACTAACCCTACTAAATCTAATAAGTCCACTAACCCTACTAAATCTAATAAGTCCACTAACTCTACTCAATCTAATAAGTCCACTAACTCTACTCAATCTAATAAGTCCACTAACTCTACTCAATCTAATAAGTCCACTAACTCTACTCAATCTAATAAGTCCACTAACTCTACTCAATCTAATAAGTCCACTAACTCTACTCAATCTAATAAGTCCACTAACTATACTCAATCTAATAAGTCCACTAACTCTACTCAATCTAATAAGTCCACTAACCCTACTCAATCTAATAAGTCCACTAACTCTACTCAATCTAATAAGTCCACTAACTCTACTCAATCTAATAAGTCCACTAACCCTACTCAATCTAATAAGTCCACTAACTCTACTCAATCTAATAAGTCCACTAACTCTACTCAATCTAATAAGTCCACTAACTCTACTCAATCTAATAAGTCCACTAACTCTACTCAATCTAATAAGTCCACTAACCCTACTCAATCTAATAAGTCCACTAACTCTACTCAATCTAATAAGTCCACTAACTCTACTAAATCTAATAAGTCCACTAACCCTACTCAATCTAATAAGTCCACTAACTCTACTCAATCTAATAAGTCCACTAACTCTACTCAATCTAATAAGTCCACTAACCCTACTCAATCTAATAAGTCCACTAACTCTACTCAATCTAATAAGTCCACTAACTCTACTCAATCTAATAAGTCCACTAACCCTACTCAATCTAATAAGTCCACTAACTCTACTCAATCTAATAAGTCCACTAACTCTACTCAATCTAATAAGTCCACTAACTCTACTCAATCTAATAAGTCCACTAACCCTACTCAATCTAATAAGTCCACTAACTCTACTCAATCTAATAAGTCCACTAACTCTACTCAATCTAATAAGTCCACTAACCCTACTCAATCTAATAAGTCCACTAACTCTACTCAATCTAATAAGTCCACTAACTCTACTCAATCTAATAAGTCCACTAACTCTACTCAATCTAATAAGTCCACTAACCCTACTCAATCTAATAAGTCCACTAACTCTACTCAATCTAATAAGTCCACTAACTCTACTCAATCTAATAAGTCCACTAACCCTACTCAATCTAATAAGTCCACTAACCCTACTCAATCTAATAAGTCCACTAACCCTACTCAATCTAATAAGTCCACTAACTCTACTCAATCTAATAAGTCCACTAACCCTACTCAATCTAATAAGTCCACTAACTCTACTCAATCTAATAAGTCCACTAACTCTACTCAATCTAATAAGTCCACTAACCCTACTCAATCTAATAAGTCCACTAACTCTACTCAATCTAATAAGTCCACTAACCCTACTCAATCTAATAAGTCCACTAACCCTACTCAATCTAATAAGTCCACTAACCCTACTCAATCTAATAAGTCCACTAACCCTACTCAATCTAATAAGTCCACTAACTCTACTCAATCTAATAAGTCCACTAACTCTACTCAATCTAATAAGTCCACTAACCCTACTCAATCTAATAAGTCCACTAACCCTACTCAATCTAATAAGTCCACTAACCCTACTCAATCTAATAAGTCCACTAACTCTACTCAATCTAATAAGTCCACTAACTCTACTCAATCTAATAAGTCCACTAACCCTACTCAATCTAATAAGTCCACTAACCCTACTCAATCTAATAAGTCCACTAACCCTACTCAATCTAATAAGTCCACTAACTCTACTCAATCTAATAAGTCCACTAACCCTACTCAATCTAATAAGTCCACTAACTCTACTCAATCTAATAAGTCCACTAACTCTACTCAATCTAATAAGTCCACTAACCCTACTCAATCTAATAAGTCCACTAACCCTACTCAATCTAATAAGTCCACTAACCCTACTCAATCTAATAAGTCCACTAACTCTACTCAATCTAATAAGTCCACTAACTCTACTCAATCTAATAAGTCCACTAACTCTACTCAATCTAATAAGTCCACTAACTCTACTCAATCTAATAAGTCCACTAACCCTACTCAATCTAATAAGTCCACTAACTCTACTCAATCTAATAAGTCCACTAACTCTACTCAATCTAATAAGTCCACTAACTCTACTCAATCTAATGAGTCCACTAACCCTACTCAATCTAATAAGTCCACTAACTCTACTCAATCTAATAAGTCCACTAACTCTACTCAATCTAATAAGTCCACTAACCCTACTCAATCTAATAAGTCCACTAACTCTACTCAATCTCAGACCGCAACGCAAACAGCAGCAGCAGCAGCAACAGGCGTCGTCAGGGGCGGGATGGAACCCACGACCTCCTGTAGACCCGGCGAGGCAATCAACATCTCCACGCACAGTGAGACACACAGACGCACAGTGAGACACACAGTGAGGCTCACAGACACACAGACACACAGTGAGACACACAGACGCACAGTGAGACACACAGTGAGACTCACAGACACACAGACACACAGTGAGACACAGACGCACAGTGAGACACACAGACACACAGACACACGCACAGTGAGTCTCTGTGTGAGTCTCTGTGTGAGTCTCTCTGTGAGTCTCTCTGTGTGAGTCTCTGTGTGAGTCTCTGTGTGATTCTCTCTGCGTGAGTCTCTGTGTGAGTCTCTGTGTGAATCTCTGTGTGAGTCTCTCTGTGTGAGTCTCTGTGTGAGTCTCTGTGTGAGTCTCTGTGTGATTCTCTCTGTGTGAGTCTCTGTGTGAGTCTCTGTGTGAGTCTCTCTGTGTGAGTCTCTCTGTGTGAGTCTCTGTGTGAGTCTCTGTGTGAGTCTCTGTGTGAGTCTCTCTGTGTGAGTCTCTGTGTGAGTCTCTGTGTGAGTCTCTCTGTGTGAGTCTCTCTGTGTGAATCTCTCTGTGTGAGTCTCTCTGTGTGAGTCTCTCTGTGTGAGTCTCTGAGTGAGTCTCTGAGTGAGTCTCTGTGTGAGTCTCTGTGTGAGTCTCTCTGTGTGAGTCTCTGTGTGAGTCTCTGTGTGTGAGTCTCTGTGTGTGAGTCTCTGTGTGTGAGTCTCTGTGTGAGTCTCTGTGTGAGTCTCTGTGTGAATCTCTCTGTGTGAGTCTCTCTGTGAGTCTCTGTGTGAGTCTCTCTGTGTGAGTCTCTGTGTGAGTCTCTGTGTGAGTCTCTCTGTGAGTCTCTGTGTGAGTCTCTGTGTGAGTCTCTGTGTGAGTCTCTGTGTGTGAGTCTCTGTGTGAGTCTCTGTGTGAGTCTCTGTGTGAATCTCTCTTGTGTGAGTCTCTCTGTGAGTCTCTGTGTGAGTCTCTCTGTGTGAGTCTCTGTGTGAGTCTCTGTGTGAGTCTCTCTGTGAGTCTCTGTGTGAGTCTCTGTGTGTGAGTCTCTGTGTGTGAGTCTCTGTGTGAATCTCTCTGTGAGTCTCTGTGTGAGTCTCTGTGTGAGTCTCTCTGTGTGAGTCTCTGTGTGAGTCTCTGTGTGAGTCTCTGAGTGAGTCTCTGTGTGAGTCTCTGTGTGAGTCTCTGTGTGTGAGTCTCTGTGTGTGAGTCTCTGTGTGAGTCTCTGTGTGAGTCTCTATGTGTGAGTCTCTGTGTGAGTCTCTGTGTGAGTCTCTGTGTGAGTCTCTGTGTGAGTCTCTGTGTGAGTCTCTCTGTGTGAGTCTCTGTGTGAGTCTCTGTGTGAGTCTCTGTGTGAGTCTCTGTGTGAGTCTCTGTGTGTGAGTCTCTGTGTGTGAGTCTCTGTGTGTGAGTCTCTGTGTGAGTCTCTGTGTGAGTCTCTGAGTGAGTCTCTGTGTGAGTCTCTGTGTGAGTCTCTGTGTGAGTCTCTGTGTGTGAGTCTCTGTGTGTGAGTCTCTGTGTGAGTCTCTGTGTGAGTCTCTGTGTGAGTCTCTATGTGTGAGTCTCTGTGTGAGTCTGTGTGAGTCTCTGTGTGAGTCTCTGTGTGAGTCTCTCTGTGTGAGTCTCTCTGTGTGAGTCTGTGTGAGTCTCTGTGTGAGTCTCTGTGTGAGTCTCTGTGTGAGTCTCTGTGTGAGTCTCTGTGTGAGTCTCTGTGTGAGTCTCTGTGTGTGAGTCTCTGTGTGTGAGTCTCTGTGTGAGTCTCTGTGTGTGAGTCTCTGTGTGTGAGTCTCTGTGTGTGAGTCTCTCTGTGTGAGTCTCTGTGTGTGAGTCTCTGTGTGAGTCTCTCTGTGTGAGTCTCTGTGTGTGAGTCTCTGTGTGTGAGTCTCTGTGTGAGTCTCTGTGTGAGTCTCTGTGTGAGTCTCTGTGTGAGTCTCTCTGTGAGTCTCTCTGTGTGAGTCTCTGAGTGAGTCTCTGTGTGAGTCTCTGTGTGAGTCTGTGTGAGTCTCTGTGTGTGAGTCTCTGTGTGTGAGTCTCTGTGTGAGTCTGAGTGAGTTTCTGTGTGAGTCTCTGTGTGAGTCTCTGTGTGTGAGTCTCTGTGTGAGTCTCTGTGTGTGAGTCTCTGTGTGAGTCTCTCTGTGTGAGTCTCTCTGTGTGAGTCACAATGAGTCTCCGCGTGAGAGAGCCTCCGCATGAGAGGACCTCCGCGTGAGAGGACCTCCGCGTGAGAGAACCTCCGCGTGAGAGAGTCTCCGCGTGAGAGAGCCTCCGCGTGAGGGACCTCCGCGCGAGAGAACCTCCGCGCGAGAGAACCTCCGCGCGAGAGAGCCTCCGCGTGAGAGGACCTCCGCGTGAGGGAACCTCCGCGTGAGAGAACCTCTGCGTGAGAGAGCCTCCGCGTGAGAGAGCCTCCGCGTGAGGGAACCTCCGCGCGAGAGAGCCTCCGCGCGAGAGAACCTCCGCGTGAGAGAGCCTCCGCGTGAGAGAACCTCCGCGTGAGAGAACCTCCGCGTGAGGGAGCCTCCGCGTGAGAGAGCCTCCGCGTGAGGACCTCCGCGTGAGAGAGCCTCCGCGTGTTGGGCAGGAGATGGGGCAGTGTCAGGGTGAATACTGCGTGGATATTAATACTGACTTCTTGTTGCGGATATGGGGGGGGGGGGGCAGCTGAGTGAGATAGGGGGGCAGCAGTTGAGGGGGGCAGCTGGGGGGGGCAGCAGCTGGGGGCAGCTGGGGGGGCAGCAGCTGGGGGGGGCAGCAGCTGAGGGTGTCTAGGTGAGTCCCATCTCTTCAAGGACCCCGCGGCTTGCAGCTTCGTTATCCTGGGCAGGAGACAAAAAAAAAACACAGTCAGTCAGTCAGTCACACATACAGTCACACACACACAGTCACACACACACAGTCAGTCACACAGTCAGTCACACATACAGTCACACACACACAGTCAGTCACACAGTCAGTCAGTCACACATACAGTCACACACAGTCAGTCACACAGTCAGTCACACAGTCAGTCACACACACACCACACACACACCACACACACCACACACACACCACACACAGACACACACACCACACACACACCACACACAGACACACACACCACACACACACACACCACACACACCACACACACACACAGACACACACACACACCACACACACACACCACACACACACACCACACACACACACCACACACACACACCACACACACACCACACACACACACAGAAGGTAGATGGAACAAGATTGAGGATGGAGGAGGTGGAGGTGGAGGTGGAGGAGGAGGTGGAGGAGGAGGAGGAGGAGGAGGTGGAGGAGGAGGAGGAGGAGGTGGTGGAGGAGGAGGTGGAGGAGGAGGAGGAGGAGGTGGAGGAGGAGGTGGAGGAGGAGGAGGAGGAGGAGGTGGAGGAGGTGGAGGAGGAGGAGGAGGAGGAGGCTTAGCAGGAGTATGGAAGACACGAGACAGAGGAATGGGGTGAGTCGATACTACCCCCCCCACTGACATCATCATCATCACCAGCAGCAGCAGCAGCATCATCATCACCAGCAGCATCATCATCATCACCAGCATCATCATCACCAGCAGCAGCATCAGCAGCATCACCAGCAGTAGCATCATCATCATCAGCCGTATCAGCCGTAGCATCAGCAGTAGCATCAGCAGCATCACCAGCAGTAGCATCACCAGCAGCATCATCATCATCAGCCGTATCAGCCGTAGCATCAGCAGTAGCATCAGCATCATCACCAGCAGTAGCATCAGCAGTAGCATCATCATCATCAGCCGTATCAGCCGTAGCATCAGCAGTAGCATCAGCATCATCACCAGCAGTAGCATCAGCAGTAGCATCATCATCATCAGCCGTATCAGCCGTAGCATCAGCAGTAGCATCAGCATCATCACCAGCAGTAGCATCAGCAGTAGCATCATCATCATCAGCCGTATCAGCCGTAGCATCAGCAGTAGCATCAGCAGCATCACCAGCAGCATCATCACCAGCAGCATCATCATCACCAGCAGTAGCATCATCATCATCAGCCGTAGCATCAGCAGTAGCATCAGCAGTGTGTGCAATCTTTGACCTCTGCCGACGACCTCCACCCACGACCCCACGACCCCACGACCTCCACCAACGACCCCGCGACCTCCACCCACGACCCCACGACCTCCTGTGACCTCCACAGACGACCCCGCAACCTCCACCGACGACCCCGCGACCTCCACCCACGACCCCGCGACCTCCACCAACTACCCCGCAACCTCCACAGACGACCCCGCGACCTCCACCAACTACTCCGTGACCTCCACCCACGACCCCGCGACCTCCACCCACGACCCCGCGACCTCCACCCACGACCTCCACCGACGACCCCGCGACCTCCACCCACGACCCCGCGACCTCCACCCACGACCCTGCGACCTCCACCCACGACCCCGCAACCTCCACCCACGACCCCGCGACCTCCACCAACTACCCCGCGACCTCCACCCACGACCCCGCGACCTCCACCCACGACCCCGCGACCTCCACCCACGACCCCGCGACCCCGTGGGGGTCACCTCCTGGAGCTGGTCCGCCAGTTCGATGGCCTTGAGGACGTCCTTCTTGGAGGTCTCCTGCACCTCCCCTCCGAGCAGGAACTCGTCCAGGATGTAGTAGGCCTTCTCGAAGTTGAAGATGATGTCCAGCTCGCACACCTGGCAACGCGGCGGCGGCGGTGTGGGTCGTCGCCAGGTGACAGCGACAGCAGCAGCAGCAGCAGCAACATCAACAACATCAACAACATCAACAGCAACAACATCAACAACATCAACAACAGCAGCAGCAATAACATCATCAACAGCAGCAGCAACATCATCAACAGCAGCAGCAACATCATCAACAACATCAACAACATCAACAACGTCAACAACGTCAACAACATCAACAACATCAACAACAGCAGCAGCAACAACATCAACATCAACAACATCAACAACATCAACAACAGCAGCAGCAATAACATCAACATCATCAACATCATCAACAACATCATCAACAGCAGCAGCAACATCATCAACAGCAGCAGCAACATCATCAACAACATCAACAACATCAACAACGTCAACAACGTCAACAACATCAACAACATCAACAACAGCAGCAGCAACAACATCAACATCAACAACATCAACAACATCAACAACATCAACAACAGCAGCAGCAATAACATCAACAACAGCAGCAGCAACAACATCAACAGCAACAACATCAACAACATCAACAACGTCAACAACAGCAGCAGCAACAACATCAACAACAGCAACATCAACAACAGCAGCAACATCAACAACAGCAGCAACATCAACAACGTCAACAACATCAACAACATCAACAACGTCAACAACAGCAGCAACAACAACATCAACAACAGCAGCAACATCAGCAGCATCAACAACATCAACAACGTCAACAACATCAACAACGTCAACAACAGCAGCAACAACATCAACAACAGCAACAACATCAACAACATCAACAACAGCAGCAACATCAACAACATCAACAACGTCAACAACATCAACAACGTCAACAACATCATCAACATCAACAACATCAGCAACATCAACATCATCAACAGCAGCAGCAGCAGCAGCAACATCAACATCAACATCATCAACATCATCAACATCAACAGCAGCAGCAACATCAACATCAACATCAACAACAGCAGCAGCAACATCAACATCATCAACATCATCAACATCAACAGCAGCAGCAACATCAACATCAACATCAACAACAGCAGCAGCAACATCAACATCAACATCAACAACATCAACATCAACAACAGCAGCAGCAACATCAACATCAACATCAACAACAGCAGCAGCAACATCAACATCATCAACATCATCAACATCATCAACATCAACAGCAGCAGCAACATCAACATCATCAACATCAACATCATCATCATCAACATCAACAGCAGCAGCAACATCAACATCATCAACAGCAGCAGCAACATCAACAACATCATCAACATCAACATCAGCAGCAGCAACATCAACATCAACATCAACATCATCAACAGCAACATCAACATCAACAACATCAACATCAACATCAACAACAGCAGCAGCAGCAGCAACATCAACAACATCATCAACATCAACATCATCAACATCAACATCAACATCAACATCAACATCAGCAGCAGCAGCAGCAACATCAACATCAACATCATCAACAGCAACATCAACATCAACAACATCAACAGCAGCAGCAGCAGCAACATCAACATCATCAACAGCAACATCAACATCAACAACAGCAGCAGCATCAACAACATCAACAGCAGCAGCAACATCAACATCAACATCAACAGCATCAACATCAACAGCAGCAACATCAACAACATCAACAACATCAACAACAGCAGCAGCAACAACATCAACAGCAGCAGCAACATCAACATCATCAACAGCAGCAGCAACAACATCAACAACAGCAGCAACATCAACAACATCAACAACGTCAACAACATCAACAACATCAACAGCAGCAGCAACATCAACATCAACAGCAGCAGCAACAACATCAACATCATCAACAGCAGCAGCAACATCAACATCAACAACATCAACATCATCAACAGCAGCAGCAACAACATCAACAACAGCAGCAACATCAACAACATCAACAACGTCAACAACATCAACAACATCAACAGCAGCAGCAACATCAACATCAACAGCAGCAGCAGCAACATCAACAACATCAACAGCAGCAGCAACATCAACAACATCAACAGCAGCAGCAACATCAACAACATCAACAGCAGCAGCAACATCAACAACATCAACAGCAGCAGCAACATCAACAACATCAACAGCAGCAACAACATCAACAACATCAACAGCAGCAGCAACATCAACAACATCAACAGCAGCAGCAACATCAACAACATCAACAGCAGCAGCAACATCAACAACATCAACAGCAGCAGCAACATCAACAACATCAACAGCAGCAACAACATCAACAACATCAACAGCAGCAGCAACATCAACAACATCAACAGCAGCAGCAACATCAACAACATCAACAGCAGCAACAACATCAACAACATCATCAACAGCAGCAACAACATCAACATCATCAACAGCAGCAACAACATCAACAACATCAACAGCAGCAACAACATCAACAACATCAACAGCAGCAACAACATCAACAACATCATCAACAGCAGCAACATCAACAACATCAACAGCAGCAACAACATCAACAACATCAACAGCAGCAACAACATCAACAACATCATCAACAGCAGCAACAACATCAACAACATCAACAGCAGCAGCAACATCAACAACATCAACAGCAGCAACAACATCAACAACATCAACAGCAGCAACAACATCAACAACATCAACAGCAGCAACAACATCAACAACATCAACAACATCATCAACAACATCAACAACATCAACAGCAGCAGCAACATCAACAACATCAACAGCAGCAACAACATCAACAACATCAACAGCAGCAACAACATCAACAACATCATCAACAGCAGCAACAACATCAACAACATCAACAGCAGCAGCAACATCAACAACATCAACAGCAGCAGCAACAACATCAACAACATCAACAACATCAACATCAACAGCAGCAGCAACAACATCAACAACATCAACAACATCAACAACATCAACAACATCAACAACATCAACATCATCAACAACATCAACAACATCAACAACATCAACAACATCAACAACATCAACAACATCAACAACATCAACAACATCAACATCATCAACAGCAGCAACAACATCAACAACATCAACAGCAGCAGCAACATCAACAACATCAACAGCAGCAGCAACAACATCAACAGCAGCAACAACATCAACATCAACAGCAGCAGCAACAACATCAACAACATCAACAACATCAACAACATCAACAGCAGCAGCAACAACATCAACATCATCAACAGCAGCAGCAACAACATCAACAACATCAACAACATCAACAGCAGCAGCAACAACATCAACATCATCAACAGCAGCAGCAACATCAACATCAACAACATCAACAGCAGCAGCAGCAACATCAACATCAACAACATCAACAGCAGCAGCAGCAACATCAACATCAACAACATCAACAGCAGCAGCAACATCAACAACATCAACAGCAGCAGCAGCAACATCAACATCAACAACATCAACAGCAGCAGCAGCAACATCAACATCAACAACATCAACAGCAGCAGCAACATCAACAACATCAACAGCAGCAGCAACATCAACAACATCAACAGCAGCATCAGCAACATCAACAACATCAACAGCAGCAGCAACATCAACAACATCAACAGCAGCAGCAACATCAACAACATCAACAGCAGCAGCAACATCAACAACATCAACAGCAACATCAGCAGCAACACCAATAACATCATCAGCAGCAGTATCAGCATCATCAATAACATCATCAGCAGCAGCAACATCATCAATAACATCATCATCAGCAGCATCATCAATAACATCATGATCAGCAGCATCATCAATAACATCATCATCAGCAGCATCATCAATAACATCATCAGCAACATCAACAACACCTCTCCCACACACACAGACAAAGGTCCCCTGTGTAGCCTCTGACAGGCTGCAGGGGCAAGTGCTGTGAGCAGCGAGCAGCAGCCAATGGGTCCCAGCCCTGGTCCTGAGTGTGGTAAACAGCTGAGTGTGGTAAACAGCTGAGTGTGGTAAACAGCTGAGTGTGGTAAACAGCTGAGTGTGGTAAACAGCTGATCGTGGTAAACAGCTGAGTGTGGTAAACAGCTGAGTGTGGTAAACAGCTGAGTGTGGTAAACAGCTGAGTGTGGTAAACAGCTGATCGTGGTAAACAGCTGAGTGTGGTAAACAGCTGAGTGTGGTAAACAGCTGAGTGTGGTAAACAGCTGAGTGTGGTAAACAGCTGATCGTGGTAAACAGCTGAGTGTGGTAAACAGCTGAGTGTGGTAAACAGCTGAGTGTGGTAAACAGCTGAGTGTGGTAAACAGCTGAGTGTGGTAAACAGCTGAGTGTGGTAAACAGCTGATCGTGGTAAACAGCTGAGTGTGGTAAACAGCTGAGTGTGGTAAACAGCTGAGTGTGGTAAACAGCTGAGTGTGGTAAACAGCTGAGTGTGGTAAACAGCTGAGTGTGGTAAACAGCTGAGTGTGGTAAACAGCTGAGTGTGGTAAACAGCTGATCGTGGTAAACAGCTGATCGTGGTAAACAGCTGATCGTGGTAAACAGCTGATCGTGGTAAACAGCTGAGTGTGGTAAACAGCTGAGTGTGGTAAACAGCTGAGTGTGGTAAACAGCTGAGTGTGGTAAACAGCTGAGTGTGGTAAACAGCTGAGTGTGGTAAACAGCTGAGTGTGGTAAACAGCTGATCGTGGTAAACAGCTGATCGTGGTAAACAGCTGAGTGTGGTAAACAGCTGAGTGTGGTAAACAGCTGATCGTGGTAAACAGCTGAGTGTGGTAAACAGCTGAGTGTGGTAAACAGCTGAGTGTGGTAAACAGCTGAGTGTGGTAAACAGCTGAGTGTGGTAAACAGCTGAGTGTGGTAAACAGCTGAGTGTGGTAAACAGCTGAGTGTGGTAAACAGCTGAGTGTGGTAAACAGCTGAGTGTGGTAAACAGCTGAGTGTGGTAAACAGCTGAGTGTGGTAAACAGCTGAGTGTGGTAAACAGCTGAGTGAGGTAAACAGCTGAGTGTGGTAAACAGCTGATCGTGGTAAACAGCTGAGTGTGGTAAACAGCTGAGTGTGGTAAACAGCTGAGTGTGGTAAACAGCTGAGTGTGGTAAACAGCTGAGTGTGGTAAACAGCTGAGTGTGGTAAACAGCTGAGTGTGGTAAACAGCTGATCGTGGTAAACAGCTGAGTGTGGTAAACAGCTGAGTGTGGTAAACAGCTGATCGTGGTAAACAGCTGAGTGTGGTAAACAGCTGAGTGTGGTAAACAGCTGAGTGTGGTAAACAGCTGAGTGTGGTAAACAGCTGAGTGTGGTAAACAGCTGATCGTGGTAAACAGCTGATCGTGGTAAACAGCTGAGTGTGGTAAACAGCTGAGTGTGGTAAACAGCTGAGTGTGGTAAACAGCTGATCGTGGTAAACAGCTGAGTGTGGTAAACAGCTGAGTGTGGTAAACAGCTGATCGTGGTAAACAGCTGAGTGTGGTAAACAGCTGAGTGTGGTAAACAGCTGATCGTGGTAAACAGCTGAGTGTGGTAAACAGCTGATCGTGGTAAACAGCTGATCGTGGTAAACAGCTGAGTGTGGTAAACAGCTGAGTGTGGTAAACAGCTGATCGTGGTAAACAGCTGAGTGTGGTAAACAGCTGAGTGTGGTAAACAGCTGATCGTGGTAAACAGCTGAGTGTGGTAAACAGCTGAGTGTGGTAAACAGCTGAGTGTGGTAAACAGCTGATCGTGGTAAACAGCTGAGTGTGGTAAACAACTGATCGTGGTAAACAGCTGAGTGTGGTAAACATGGCTGAGTGAGGTAAACAGCTGAGTGTGGTAAACAGCTGAGTGTGGTAAACAGCTGATCGTGGTAAACAGCTGATCGTGGTAAACAGCTGAGTGTGGTAAACAGCTGAGTGTGGTAAA
>NW_027621321.1:10000-25000 GCF_964198595.1 Lampetra fluviatilis | reverse complement strand
GAGTGAGTGTGTGATTGATTGACTGTGTGAGTGAGTGACTGTGTGAGTGACTGTGTGAGTGACTGAGTGAGTGACTGACTGTGTGAGTGACTGTGTGAGTGACTGAGTGTGTGAGTGAGTGTGTGAGTGAGTGACTGAGTGAGTGACTGAGCGAGTGACTGAGTGAGTGTGTAAGTGACTGTGTGAGTGACTGAGTGACTGTGTGAGTGAGTGACTATGTAAAGTAGTGACTGTGTGAGTGACTGAGTGTGGGAGTGACTGAGCAAGTGACTGAGCGAGTGACTGAGTGTGGGCGTGACTGAGCGAGTGACTGAGTGAGTGACTGTGTGAGTGAGTGAGTCAGTGACTATGTAAGGTAGTGACTGTGTGAGTGACTGAGCAAGTGACTGAGCGAGTGACTGAGCAAGTGACTGAGCGAGTGACTGAGTGAGTGACTGAGTGACTGTGTGAGTGAGTGAGTGAGTGAATAAGTGAGCGAGTGACTGAGCGAGCAAGTGAGTGACTGAGTGAGTGACTGAGTGAATGAGTGAGTGACTGAGTGAGTGAATGAGTGAATGAGTGAACGAGTGACTGAGTGAATGAGTGAACGAGTGACTGAGTGAGTGACTGAGTGAGTGACTGATTGACTGAGTGAGTGAGTGACTGAGCGAGTGACTGAGTGTGTGAATGTGTGAGTGAGTGAGTGACTGAGTGACTGAGCGAGTGACTGTATGACTGAGTGACTGAGCGAGCGACTGAGCGAGTGAGCGACTGAGCGAGTGAGTGACTGAGCGAGCGAGTAAGCAAGTGACTGAGTGAGTGAGTGAGTGACTGAGCAAGTGAGCGAGCGAGTGACTGAGCGAGTGGGCGACTGAGCGAGCGAGTGACTGTGTGAGTGTGTGAGTGAGTGACTGAGTGAGTGAGTGACTGAGTGTATGAGTGAGTGACTGTGTGACTGAGTGACTGAGTGAGTGAGTGTGTAAGTGAGTGTGTGACAGTGTGAGTGAGTGACTGAGTGTGTGAGTGACTGAGCGAGTGACTGAGTGTATAAGTGAGTGACTGTGTGAGTGAGTGACTGAGTGAGTGAGTGTGTAAGTGAGTGTGTGACAGTGAGTGAGTGAGTCACTGAGCGAGTGACTGAGTGTATAAGTGAGTGACTGTGTGAGTGAGTGACTGAGTGAGTGAGTGTGTAAGTGAGTGTGTGACAGTGTGAGTGACTGAGTGAGTGAGTGACTGAGCGAGTGACTGAGTGTATGAGTGAGTGATTGTGTGAGTGAGTGACTGAGTGAGTGAGTGTGTAAGTGAGTGTGTGACAGTGTGAGTGAATGACTGAATGTGTGAGTGAGTGACTGAGCGAGCAAGTGAGCGACTGAGCGAGCGAGCGAGCGACTGAGCGACTGACTGAGCGAGTGAGCGACTGAGCGGCTAGCAGCGGCTGCAGCTGCACCTCTTGTAGACGACCTTGAGGTCCCGCCACTCCAAGAAGCTGCACATCTTGGGCCTGCGAGCCAGGATGCCCTGCACCAGCTCCCGCACGATCTTCCTCTTGTCGCGCTCGGCCACCGCCACGTACCACTTCTGCAGACGCAGCTTGCCCTGGCGGCTAAACAGCAGCATGAACCGCATCTACACACACAGACACACACAGATACATACACATAGATACATACACGCACACAGATACACACACTCACACAGATACACACACTCACACACACAGATACACACACACAGATACATACACACACAACAACAACAACAACTGTCATTCGCCACTAAGTGGCGGTGACGTCACCACGACGCTTGTGCCAGGCCAAGTGCACCTTGAGGCCACGTGAAGTGTCGAACGTCCGCTGGCAGGAGGTCACGGGGCAGACCCAGCAGGTGCCACGGGTCGACTGACCGAGATGACCAAGATGACTGGCTGATGCACCACCTGTGCCCCCTACTGTACCAACTTGCTGTGCTTTAGCCACCCGGCGCTCCGCTCGTTGTTGTGAGCGTCGCTCCTCCGCCCTCCGTTGTTGTTGGAGGGCGACTGCCTCCAACTGCCCAGTAGCGTCCTTCACGAGCCTCCTCCACTGAGGCCGATCTTGACACCGCTGGTACCAGCTCCAGTGCGACCTCTGCTGTTAAACTGGAGCCGGTCATGGGCACACTGCCCAGGTATGGGAAACTCTCCACTCTCTCCACAACTGCCCCATCACCGATTGGGAGTTGTGGTGGTGGAGTGTCCGATGGTACAAAATACCCAGGCAGGTGCTTAGTTTCGGTAGGGCTGATGGTAAAGCCCCACCTCTTAGTGGCACGCTCCAGTCTCAGCAGCAGCGTCTCCAACTCCTCCTCTGAGTGAGCAGCTATTACCATATCATCGGCATACACAACGTGGTTGATCAATAGGGAACCATCCCTTGATCGCACAATCAGCCTCCCATTGTATTTGTACCATTGAAGTCACCCATCAAGATGACTCTATCCCGAGGGGCCACTTTAGCCAGCACCTGTGACAGGAGGTCATAGAAAGCGTCCGACTCATCGGCTTTGCCTGCATCCCTCCACGGATGTTCGTCTTCGTTGGGGGCATAAGTAACCACGACCAGCCTCCGGTTGATGGGAAGGCGAGCCCAAAGTAGCCTGGGGCTTACAGCTTCCCACACATCACCGCCACGCTCCCACGCCCCCTTCATTGTTTTGTTCAGAAGAAGAGCCACTCCCTGTTGTTTGGCAGTCTCCTGCCCCGAGTGGAGGACTGTCCACCCCTCATGGTGGCAGGAGCCAGAGCCGGTCCACCGGACCTCCTGAATGCCACAGAGATCCAGGCGGTACCGGTCCAGCTCCCGACAGAGGAGGGGCAGCCTATTCTCACATGGTGTTGGACCAGATGATGGACCGGATCAGTTTTGTTGCCAGATAAAAGGGTAAAAAAACAATTAACATATGTTTTCTTCAGGCAAAGGAGGTTCCAATGGTGTAAATGCTTTACCCCGAGCTCTCATACTCTGATGGTGCATTGTCCTTGAGTTGTGCGCCTTTTGGCGTCATCTGGTCCAACACCATGTGAGACTAGGCTCTAAGGAAAGCTGTCTCGGGTGTGGACCAATCAATTTCAAGGACAGTGCATATATTATCAGAGTTATGTTTTTTGTTTGCATTACGATCGCAGGTATTGTGGTCTATGCAAACATGACTCCTTGTGAAAAAAGGTGTCAGTTTTGTTGCCAGATAAAAGGGTAAAAAAAACAATTTTCATATTTTTGGGATGAGCCGCACCTCCATACACCCCGCGGGGTCTTGGTTTATTTGTAAAAAGTGGAAAACCCCGCGGGTTATATGCGGGAAATTACAGTGGTTGTTAATGGTAGTAGCTGTAGTGGTGGTGTTGGTAGCAGAGGTCGCAAACGGGTTTTGATTCCTTACCCGTACCCGTACCCTGCCGCACCAGGGTCGCAATCGGGTACCCGTACCCTACCCGTACCCGGCCGGGTACGGGTAGGGTACGGGTATCGGGTACCCGATTGCGACCTCTGGGATGAAGCCATGTTGCAGGCGCGGGTGGGTTGATTCTAGGAACTTGAATTGTGAGAAGAGACAAGACGTTGGGAAATGAGTGACACACGGTGACTCACCAGTGACTCACGGCCTACCCGTACCCGTACCCGGCCGCACCAGGGTCGCAAACGGGTACCCGTACCCGGCCGTACCCGTACCCTACCCGTACCCGGCCGGGTATCGGGTAGGGTACGGGTATCGGGTACCCGATTGCGACCTCTGGGATGAAGCCATGTTGCAGGCGCGGGTGGGTTGATTCTAGGAACTTGAATTGTGAGAAGAGACAAGACGTTGGGAAATGAGTGACACACGGTGACTCACCAGTGACTCACGGCCTACCCGTACCCGTACCCGGCCGGGTACGGGTAGCCGGGTATTGGGTAGGGTGCGGATATCGGGTACCTGGTTGCGACCTCTGGTTGGTAGTTGTAGTGGTTGTGGTGGTAGTTGTAGTGGTTGTGTTGGTGTATACTCACCCGTGAATCCATAGCGCCGTTCTTCTCCGACTGCGGGCACAGACAACTCTGAAATTTAGACTCACATAGAGACCCATAGACTCACACAAACCCATAGACTCACACAGAGACCCACAGACTCAGACAGAGACCCATAGACTCACATTGAGACTCATAGAATCACACAGAGACCCACAGACTCACACAGAAACCCACAGACTCACACAGAGACCCATAGACTCACGCAGAGACTCATAGACTCACACAGAGACCCATAGACTCACACAGAGACTCATAGACTCCCATTGAGACCCATAGACTCACGCAGAGACTCATAGACTCACATAGAGACCCATAGACTCACGCAGAGACTCATAGACTCCCATTGAGACCCATAGACTCACACAGAGACCCATAGACTCACGCAGAGACTCATAGACTCCCATTGAGACCCATAGACTCACGCAGAGACCCACAGACTCAGACAGAAACCCACAGACTCACACAGAGACCCATAGACTCACATTGAGACTCATAAAATCACACAGAGACCCACAGACTCACACAGACACCCATAGACTCACACAGACTCATAGACTCACAGAGATACACCGACTCACACAGAGACCCATAGACTCACACAGAGACCCACAGACTCACACAGAGACCCATAGACTCACACAGAGACCCACAGACTCACACAGAGACCCACAGACTCACACAGAGACCCATAGACTCACACAGAGACCCATAGACTCACACAGAGACCCATAGACTCACACAGAGACCCACAGACTCACACAGAGACCCACAGACTCACACAGAGACCCATAGACTCACACAGAGACCCACAGACTCACACAGAGACCCACAGACTCACACAGAGACCCATAGACTCACACAGAGACCCATAGACTCACACAGAGACCCATAGACTCACACAGAGACCCACAGACTCACACAGAGACCCACAGACTCACACAGAGACCCATAGACTCACACAGAGACCCACAGACTCTGTGACACAGAGACCCATAGACTCACACAGAGACCCACAGACTCACACAGAGACCCACAGACTCTGTGACACAGAGACCCATAGACTCACACAGAGACCCATAGACTCACACAGAGACCCACAGACTCACACAGAGACCCACAGACTCACACAGAGACCCATAGACTCACAGACAGGACCCGAAACGTCGCTAAGCACATCACCACCACCAACACTACCACCACTACCACCACCACCATCACCACCACCATCACCACCACCATCACCACCACTACCACCACTACCACCACCACCATCACCACCACCATCACCACCATCACCACCACCATCACCACCACTACCACCACTACCACCACCACCATCACCACCACCATCACCACCACCATCACCACCACTACCACCACCACCATCACCACCACCATCACCACCACCATCACCACCACCATCACCACCACCATCACCACCACTACCACCACTACCACCACCACCATCACCACCACCATCACCACCACCATCACCACCACCATCACCACCACCATCACCACCACTACCACCACCACCATCACCACCACCATCACCACCACCATCACCACCACCATCACCACCACCATCACCACCACCATCACCACCATCACCACCACAACCACCCTCACCACCATCACCACCATCACCACCACCAACACCACCATCATCACCATCACCACAATGACCAACACCACCAACACCACCATCATCACCATCATCACCACCACCACCATCGTCACCACCACCACCGTCACCACCACCACCACAACCACCCCCATCATCACCACCATCAACACCACCACCAACACCACCATCACCACCACCACCTCCACCATCACCACCATCATCACCATCACCACCACCATCTCCACCATCACCACCATCACCAACACCACCAACACCACCATCACCACCACCACCTCCACCATCACCACCATCACCACCAACACCACCACCATCACCACCACTACGACCACCATCACCACCACCATCTCCACCATCACCAACACCACCAACACCACTACCAATACCACCACCAACACCACCGCCGCCAACACCACTGCCACCACCATCACCACCAACACCATCACCACCATCACCAAGACCATCACCAAGACCAACACCACTATCACCACCATCACCACCATCATCAACAACACCCCCAACATCACCACCATCTCCAACATCACCACCACCAACATCACCACCACCAACATCACCATCACCACCATCATCACCATCTCCAACATCACCACCACCAACATCACCACCACCATCACCACCACCACGACGCCCGGCCGCCTGTCACCCCCCACACCGCACCCAGGTTACTAATTTGAGGCCGAGTCGACCTAGGGGAGGGCTCACGAACCCGGGTCCTCTGAGCGCGGCGTAGCGCGCTAACCGATGCGCCACCGCTCCCCCAGTTACTCAACTGTACCAACATTGCAAATGTCAGCGCCTGAACGTCGCGCGAACGTCGCCTGAACGTCGCGTGAACGTAACGGCGCGGCCGGGATAGGCGTTGGGACTCTCACCATCGCGTTGCGTTGAGCTGAAGGCCGCGGCCGTGATGATGATGGTGGTGATGGTGGTGGTGGTGATAGTGATGGTGGTGGTGTTGGTGGTGGTGGTGGTGTTGGTGGTGGTGACGAGGAGCCGATGTCTCCAGCATCCAGTCGCCGTCTCTCTCTCTCTACCACTTCCCCTCCTCCCCCTCCCCCCATCTCCTCCCACCCCCCCCTCCCTCCCACTCCCCTCTCCCCCAATCCCCCTCCCTCCCTCTCCCCCCTTCCCCCCTCCCTCTCCCCCCATCTCCCCCCTCCCCCAATCTCCCCCCTCCCCCAATCTCCCCCCTCCCTCTCCCCTCCCTCCCCCCATCCCCCCTCCCTCCCCCCATCCTCCCTCTCCTCTCCCTCCCCCTCCCCCAATCTCCCCTCCCTCCCCCCATCCCCCCTCCCTCCCCCCATCCCCCCTCCCTCCCTCCCCCCATCCCCCCTCCCTCTCCCCTCCCTCCCCTCCCTCCCCCCATCCCCCCTCCCTCCCTCCCTCCCCCCATCCCCCCTCCCTCCCTCCATCCCCCCCCTCCCTCCCCCCATCCCCCCTCCCTCCCTCCCCCCCATCTCCCCCCTCCCTCTCCCCTCCCTCCCCCCATCCCCCCTCCCTCCCCCCATCCTCCCTCTCCTCTCCCTCCCCCTCCCCAATCTCCCCTCCCTCCCCCCATCCCCCCTCCCTCCCTCCCCCCATCCCCCCTCCCTCTCCCCTCCCTCCCCTCCCTCCCCCCATCCCCCCTCCCTCCCTCCCCCCATCCCCCCTCCCTCTCCCCTCCCTCCCCTCCCTCCCCCCATCCCCCCTCCCTCCCTCTCTCCCCCCATCCCCCCTCCCTCCCTCCATCCCCCCCCTCCCTCCCCCCATCCCCCCTCCCTCTCCCCTCCCTCCCCTCCCTCCCCCCATCCCCCCTCCCTCCCTCCCTCCCCCCATCCCCCCTCCCTCCCTCCATCCCCCCCCTCCCTCCCCCCATCCCCCCTCCCTCCCTCCCCCCCATCTCCCCCCTCCCTCAACTCCGACCCCCCACCGTCTTGCCCGGCATCTTGCCGCTCTGATCCACCACAGACAAAGCTGCCCCGTGTAGCCTCTAACGCGCCCGCTGGGGCAAGTGCTGTGACAGGGCAGTGCGTGGCAACACGAGCCGAGGGTGTGGCAGCATCACGCCCGGCCGCCTCATTTGAGTCTGAGTCGACCTAGGGGGGGTGGGTCGCTTGTGCCAGGCTAGGTGCAGGAGGTCACGGGACAGACCCAGGTGGTGTGGGTTGACTGCTGCTGTGCCAGGCTAGGTGCAGGAGGTCACGTGACAGACCCAGCAGGTGCCATGGGTTGTTCTGCTGTGCCAGGCTAGGTGCAGGAGGTCACGTGATAGACCCAGCAGGTGCCACGGGTTGTACTGCTGTGCCAGGCTAGGTGCAGGTCACGGGACAGACCCAGCAGGTGCCACGGGTTGTCCTGCTGTGCCAGGCTAGGTGCAGGTTACTGGACAGACCCAGCAGGTGCCATGGGTTGTACTGCTGTGCCAGGCTAGGTGCAGGAGGAGGTCACGGGACAGACCCAGTAGGTGCGATGGGTTGGCCAACTGAGATGACCGGTAGATGCACCACCAGCTGTGCCAACTCGTTGCGTTTTATCCGCCCCGGCGCTCCGCTCATTGTTGTGAGCGTCGCTCCTCTGCCCTCCGTTGTTGTTGCTGGAGGGCGACTGCCTCCAACTGCCCAGCAGCAGCAGCAGCGTCCTTCACGAGCCTCCTCCATCTCTTCTCTAGCCCGTGTCAACCACTCACCCACCCACTCACTCACCCACCCACTCACCCACCCACTCACTCACCCACTCACCCACTCACTCACCCACTCACTCACTCACCCACTCACACACTCACCCATCAGCTCCATCTGGGTGAGGAGGGGCTGGGTGGGGAGGGTGGGGCTGGGTGGGTAGGGGAGGGTGGGAAGGGTGGGGCTGGGTGGGGAGGGTGGGGCTGGGTGGGGGTGGGAGGGGTGGGGCTGGGTGGGGGGTGGGAGGGGTGGGGCTGGGTGGGGAGGGGCTGCTCACCCCGTGGTGCCCTTATAAAACTCAACGTTTAACCTACTCACGCCGGCTTGTGCCCGCCCTCACAGTCGGCCATATTTGCGGAATACACCACGCCGCCGTTGACCCTGCAGGCCATTGACCGAGCAACCCGACGTGTTCCTACCAGCTCCCTCCACAGGAATGTGCTCATCGTGGCCACGTGGGGATGTGTAGCGGTTCGCCAAACTCTCCGAACGCGTGACGTTGGTTCTAAATGTGGAGCCAGGCATCGTCAGCGTGGGGATCGAAGCCACGACCTCCTGTAGACCAGGCGAGGTAGTCAACATCTCCTGGCCACCGTGATGATGATGAGAGAGACGTAAACTCCAAATATACAGCGGCAGGCATCGTCAGCGTGGGGATCGAAGCCACGAACCTCCTGTACACCAGGCGAGGTAGTTAACATCTTCAGGGTGAGTGAGTGATGAGTAGGTGAGTGAGTGGATTAGTGGGTGAGCGAATGAGTGGGTGAGTAAATGAGTGGGTGAGTGAGCGAATGAGTGAGTGGATGGGTGGGTAAGTGAGTCAGTGAGTGAATGGGTGAGTGAGTGAATAAGCGAACGAGCGAAAGAATGAGCGAGTGAATGGGCGGGCAAGTGAGTGAGTGAGTGAATGAACGAGTTCGCGAATGGGCGAGTGAATGAGCGGGCGAGTGAATGAGCGGGCGAGTGAATGAGCGAGCGAGTGAATGAGCGAGCGAGTGAATGGGCGACTGAATGAGCGAGTGAATGGGCGAGCGAGCGAATGAGCGAGCGAGTGAATGGGCGAGCGAGTGAATGGGCGAGTGAATGAGCGAGCTAATGAGCGAGCGAATGGGCGAGTGAATGGGCGAGCGAGCGAATGGGCGAGCGAGTGCCCCGACACAGATGGACACTGATGGCAGGAAGGGACTCTGCGAGAACGACGACAGACCAGACCGAGTTTTGTACCACTTTATACAAACAACAACACCACCACCAACAACAACAACCACCAAACAGTTAAGAAAAGACTCGCGGCGACCCGTCAACCCGTCAATAAATAGACGACCTCATGCCCAAGCGTCGCAATCGGGGAAAAGTGTTCGAGGTGGTTGGTGATGGGGGGGGGAAGTGGAGGTGGATTCTAAATCGAATGGTGGATCACAGTCCCCGTTTCCTCCGCTAAAGGAGGTTCCCCCCTTTGAATGGGACCTCCTTTAAAAACACGAGAAGAGATCTTCTTGGTTCTTTCGGTGAAGTCATCACGTAGAAGGGAAGTAATACAATAATAAAAATAAAAATATAAAATAAAAAATAAATTTGCATATCAAGAGGAATTTTAGCATATCTGCATTTCACATAAATATGCTAAAATTCATCTTGATATGCAAATTATTTTGTCAAGGCGCTCTTCCCCCTCCATCCCAGCTTAAATACACGCTGCCAAGCCTGGGGTGTTTCATTCAGACGCTGTCTTCTCGACAGACCTGTTCTCCACCTGAGGACGGCTGCTTGCGTTGTGGCCGAAACGTCGTGAGAAATATTTTATTATGTTTTATTTTTATTAGTTTATTATTTCCCTTCTACGTGACTTTACCGAAAGAACCAAGAAGATGAATCCCTGCATAATATTTTATTATGTTTTATTTTTATTAGTTTATTATTTCCCTTCTACGTGACTTTACCGAAAGAACCAACAAGATCTTGTGGTCTCCTTTGTCGGGGTTGGATCTCGGTGAATAAAACGAATGTTGTTGTGTGGTGAGACCCGCCACCACCCAACCACACTGCTGATCCGTTGACGTGGGTTCGTGACCAGTTGGTTACTCGTTGCTGTATGTTGGAGAGTAAACCCACGACAACATTTACAATTAGTTAAGCGGGATTGTCACATAAACAACGTGGCCATTTAGTTACTAGTTCGGCAATAAGCCGGTTGTTGTTGTGTGTTGGAGAATAAACCCACTACTACATTTACAATTAGTTAAGTGGGTTTGTTGCGTAAACAACGTGGACAATTCGTTACTAGTTCAGCACTAACCGGGGAAGGGGGGTGGCGTGGGGGTCTCTGTGTGGGTCTATAGGTCTCTATATGGGTCTATGGTTCTCTGTGTGAGTCTATGGGTCTCTGTGTGAGTCTATGGGTCTCTGTGTGAGTCTACGGGTCTCTGTGTGAGTCTATGGTCTCTGTGTGGGTCTATGGGTCTCTGTGTGCGTCTATGGGTCTCTGTGTGAGTCTACGGGTCTCTGTGCGAGTCTATGGGTCTGTGTGCGAGTCTATGGGTCTCTGTGTGGGTCTGTGGGTCTCTGTGTGGGTCTGTGGGTCTCTGTGTGATCCTGTGGGTCTCTGTGTGGGTCTATGGGTCTGTGTGTGAGTCTACGGGTCTCTGTGTGAGTCTACGGGTCTCTGTGTGAGTCTACGGGTCTCTGTGTGAGTCTATGGGTCTCTGTGTGAGTCTATGGGTCTCTGTGTGAGTCTATCAGTCTCTGTGTGGGTCTATAGGTCTCTGTGTGGGTCTATGGGTCTCTGTGTGGGTCTATGGGTCTCTGTGTGGGTCTATGGGTCTCTGTGTGGGTCTATGGGTCTCTGTGTGGGTCTATGGGTCTCTGTGTGAGTCTATGGGTCTCTGTGTGAGTCTATGGGTCTCTGTGTGGGTCTATGGGTCTCTGTGTGGGTCTATGCGTGTCTGTGTGAGTCTGTGGGTCTCTATGCATGCATGTTGAACTTTTTTCGCACCGTACGTATCCAACCGTAGCTAAACGGACATGCAGGGGTGGAGTTGGGGGGGCAAGGACAACGAACTAATCACAACAACAGCAACAAGCGCTTCTAAAAAAACGAGTTTGGCAATCTAAATGACGATTTAAAAGTGCATCACAACAGCTCCCAGCGGCATCCCAACACTGGAAGGGGAGAGAGGGTTCCAAGCCGTGACGAACTCCGCAATCCACAGTCCGAACCACAGACTCTCAGTGTCTCCAACATGGCCGTTAAGAACACATACCCCCCCCCACACACACGCTTTCCATGCCCAAAGCTAACGCCTGGTTAACCCATGTTAACGCCTGGTTAACCCAGGCTAACGCCCAGTTAACCCAAGATAACGCACGGTTAACCCAAGCTATCGCCCGGTTAACCGATAAATATTAATTCAACCCAGAAATCTCGCCGTTTCTGGCAGTGCACATCGTAAAAACTCAAAGCTCCCACTCTGACAAAAACGTAAAATCCGCCCGCATCAGCAGCATCAGAACATTTACACTCTAAAACAACAACAACAACAACAACGACGACGACGACGGCAGCATCAGCATCAGTAGCCAGACATTAGCGTCTCTGTTGGCTGACAGCGATCAGAACCAGTGGTGGCGGTGATTCCCCGTTGACGACCAACCCAAGCTATTACAACTATGATAATTGTTTTTTTTACCCGTCTATCTGGCAACAAAACTGACACCTTTTTTTACAAGGAGTCATGTTTGCATAGACCACAATACCTGCAGTATGGGTTAGAGGAGGAAGGGCGCCTTGACAAAGGAATTTGAAAATCACACGCTGCCAAGCTTGGTGGTGCACATTCAGACGCTGTCTTTCCGACAGACCTGTTCTTCACCTGAGGACGGCTGCTTGCGTTGTGGCCGAAACGTCGTGAGAATTATTTTATTGTGTTTTATTTTTATTATTTTATTATTTCCATTCTACGTGACGACTTTACCGAAAGAACCAAGAAGATGAATCCCTGCAGTCACGAAAGAAGCTTTGAATCGAAATTAAACTAACCCCCTGCATCTGGCGTTTTGCCGGTAACCTGGTTCTGAATCACCGGTAACACTGATTCTAAATCACCAGTACCTGGTTCTGAATCACCGGTAACACTGGTTCTAAATCACCAGTACCTGGTTCTGAATCACCAGTAACACTGATTCTAAATCACCAGTACCTGGTTCTGAATCACCAGTAACACTGGTTCTAAATCACCAGTACCTGGTTCTGAATCACCGGTAACACTGGTTCTAAATCACCAGTACCTGGTTCTGAATCACCAGTAACACTGGTTCTAAATCACCAGTACCTGGTTCTGAATCACCAGTAACACTGGTTCTAAATCACCAGTACCTGGTTCTGAATCACCGGTAACACTGGTTCTAAATCACCAGTACCTGGTTCTGAATCACCAGTAACACTGGTTCTAAATCACCAGTACCTGGTTCTGAATCACCGGTAACACTGGTTCTAAATCACCAGTACCTGGTTCTGAATCACCGGTAACACTGGTTCTAAATCACCAGTACCTGGTTCTGAATCACCAGTAACACTGATTCTAAATCACCAGTACCTGGTTCTGAATCACCGGTAACACTGATTCTAAATCACCAGGACCTGGTTCTGAATCACCAGTACCTGGTTCTGAATCACCGGTAACACTGGTTCTAAATCACCAGGACCTGATTCTAAATCACCAGTACCTGGTTCTGAATCACCGGTAACACTGGTTCTAAATCACCAGTACCTGGTTCTGAATCACCGGTAACACTGGTTCTGAATCGCCGGTATCTGGTTCCGGATCGTGTCCGTGTTGATTGACACACAAACGTGTGGGGAGCGGTGGGTGTAGTGGTTTGCGCCACGCTGCACTACCAACACGGCACTACCAACACGGCAGAGTTCGATTCCCGCTCACGGCCATCAACACACCGGTGACGATTATCCGAACCGGTCCTGGGCCTCCCTTAGGTCGACTCGGCCTCAAATGAGTAGCTGGTGTAGCGGTGTGTAGTGAACATCGCCACTGGGGAGACAAAGGCGGCCGGGCGTGGTGCTGGTAGCCACCCCCTCGTGTGCCACAGTGCCGGTAGCCTTCACAGGTGCTCGCTAACAGCACTTGCCCCTACAGCCTATTAGAGGCTACACGGGGGAACTTTGCCTGTGTCTACCTTCACAGGTGCTGCTGCTACTCGCTAACAGCACTTGCCCCTACAGCCTGTTAGAGGCTACACGGGTGAGCTTTGTGTGTATTATACACACAAACACACCAACAACAACAACTTGGCTTTGACTCCCACTGTTGCACAACAACAACGACAACAACAACAACAACAACGACAACAACAACGACCGACAGTGGCACGTGGGGTAACCTGAACTGGTCGTGGGCCTCCCCTAGGTCCAGCCGACCTTAAATGAGTACCGTGTGTGTGTGTGTGTCTGTGTGTGTGTGTCTGTGTGTGTGTGTCTGTGTGTGTGTGTCTGTGTGTGTGTGTCTGTGTGTGTGTGTCTGTGTGTGTGTGTCTGTGTGTGTGTGTCTGTGTGTGTGTGTCTGTGTGTGTGTGTCTGTGTGTGTGTGTCTGTGTGTGTGTGTCTGTGTGTGTGTGTCTGTGTGTGTGTGTCTGTGTGTGTGTGTCTGTGTGTGTGTGTCTGTGTGTGTGTGTCTGTGTGTGTGTGTCTGTGTGTGTGTGTCTGTGTGTGTGTGTCTGTGTGTGTGTGTCTGTGTGTGTGTATCTGTGTGTGTGTATCTGTGTGTGTGTATCTGTGTGTGTGTATCTGTGTGTGTGTGTGTCTGTGTGTGTCTGTGTGTGTGTGTCTGTGTGTGTCTGTGTGTGTGTGTCTGTGTGTGTGTGTCTGTGTGTGTCTGTGTGTGTGTCTGTGTGTGTGTGTCTGTGTGTGTGTCTGTGTGTGTGTCTGTGTGTGTGTCTGTGTGTGTGTCTGTGTGTGTGTCTGTGTGTGTCTGTGTGTGTGTCTGTGTGTGTGTGTGTCTGTGTGTGTGTGTGTCTGTGTGTGTGTGTCTGTGTGTGTGTCTGTGTGTGTGTGTCTGTGTGTGTGTGTCTGTGTGTGTGTCTGTGTGTGTGTGTGTCTGTGTGTGTGTGTCTGTGTGTGTGTGTCTGTGTGTGTGTGTCTGTGTGTGTGTGTCTGTGTGTGTGTGTCTGTGTGTGTGTGTCTGTGTGTGTGTGTCTGTGTGTGTGTGTCTGTGTGTGTGTATCTGTGTGTGTGTATCTGTGTGTGTGTATCTGTGTGTGTGTATCTGTGTGTGTCTGTGTGTGTGTCTGTGTGTGTGTGTCTGTGTGTGTGTCTGTGTGTGTGTGTGTCTGTGTGTGTGTGTCTGTGTGTGTGTGTCTGTGTGTGTGTGTGTGTGTGTCTGTGTGTGTGTATCTGTGTGTGTGTATCTGTGTGTGTCTGTGTGTGTGTATCTGTGTGTGTGTATCTGTGTGTGTGTGTCTGTGTGTGTGTGTCTGTGTGTGTGTATCTGTGTGTGTCTGTGTGTGTGTGTCTGTGTGTGTGTGTCTGTGTGTGTGTGTCTGTGTGTGTGTGTCTGTGTGTGTGTATCTGTGTGTGTCTGTGTGTGTGTGTCTGTGTGTGTGTGTCTGTGTGTGTGTATCTGTGTGTGTGTCTGTGTGTGTG
>NW_027621321.1:0-2500 GCF_964198595.1 Lampetra fluviatilis | reverse complement strand
ACTCACTCACTCACACACACACACACTCACACTCACTCACACTCACTCACTCACTCACACTCTCATACTCACTCACTCACACACACACTCACTCACACTCACTCACACTCACTCACACTCACTCACACTCACTCACACTCACTCACTCACACACTCACTCACTCACTCACACACACACACTCACTCACCCACTCACACTCACACACTCACTCACTCACACACTCACTCACTCACTCACACTCACACACTCACTCACCCACTCACACACTCACTCACACTCACACACTCACTCACTCACACACTCACACACTCACACACTCACTCACACTCACTCACTCTCACTCACACACTCACTCACCCACTCACCCACTCACACACTCACACACACACACTCACACACTCACTCACACTCAACAACAACAACAACCGCCATTCGCCACTAAGTGGCGGTGACGTCACCACGACGCTTGTGCCAGGCCATGTGCACCCTGAGGCCACGTGAAGTGTCGAACGCCCGCTGGCAGGAGGTCACGGGGCAGACCCAGCAGGTGCCACGGGTCGACTGACCGAGATGACCGAGATGACTGGCTGATGCACCACCTGTGCCCCCTACTGTGCCAAATTGCTGTGCTTTAGCCACCCGGCGCTCCGCTCGTTGTTGTGAGCATCGCTCCTCCGCCCTCCGTTGTTGTTGGAGGGCGACTGCCTCCAACTGCCCAGTAGCGTCCTTCACGAGCCTCCTCCACTGAGGCCGATCTTGACACCCGCTGGTACCAGTCATCGGCAAGTCCACTCAGCTCCACGTCCTCCTGTACCACATCACTCCATCTCTTCTCTAGCCCGTGCCGCGCCCGTTTAGCCCCCTCGATCCGGCCGAACAAAAGCTGTTTAGGCATGCGGTGGCTGGGCATGCGGCTACATGACTCAGCCAACGCAGCCTTGCCTGCCGGAGGAGCTCACTGATGGGACTTTGTCCAGATCTTTCAAGGACTTGTGAGCTCCTCACACAATCCAGCCTGGTTAAACCCAGGATGGATCGTAGGCAGGCCAGCCTAAATGTTTCCAACCGGCGAAGATGCTCCACTAGGGGGGGGTGGCACTCACACTCACACACTCACTCACACACTCACTCACACACTCACACACTCACACACTCACTCACACACTCACACACTCACACTCACTCACTCTCACTCACACCCCAGGTGTCTGTAATCGAACCCAGGACCTCCGAACCACGATGCACCCCCCCCCCTCGCCCCCCTCGCCCCCCCCCCTCCCCCACCCTCCCCCCTCCCTCGCCCCCCTCGCCCCCCCCTCCCCCCTCCCTCGCCCCCCCCTCCACCCTCCCTCGCCCCCCCCGCCCCCCCCTCACCCCCCCCCTCCCCTCCCCCTCCCCCTCCCCTCTCCCTCCCCCCTCCCCCCTCCCTCGCCCCCCCCCTCCACCCTCCCTCGCCCCCCCCGCCCCCCCCTCACCCCCCCCCTCCCCTCCCCCTCTCCCTCCCCCCTCCCCCCTCCCTCGCCCACCCCATCCCCCCTCCCTCGCCCCCCCCCGCCCCCCCCTCACCCCCCCCCTCCCCTCCCCCTCCCCTCTCCCTCCCCCCTCCCCCCTCCCTCGCCCACCCCATCCCCCCTCCCCTCGCCCCCCCCGCCCCCCCCTCACCCCCCCCCTCCCCTCCCCCTCCCCTCTCCCTCCCCCCTCCCCCCTCCCTCGCCCACCCCATCCCCCCTCCCTCGCCCCCCCCCGCCCCCCCCTCACCCCCCCCCTCCCCTCCCCCTCCCCTCTCCCTCCCCCCTCCCCCCCCCTCCCGCACCTGACAAAGTGCCCGTTGCGAGGCTGCTGCTGGTGTGAGAATGACTGCGAGCGCCCGATGGCGCCCTGCTGCTGCAGCTGCAGCTGCTGCTGCTGCTGCTGCTGCTGCAGCTCGCGCAGCACGGGGCTGCCGGGGCTGTGGTTGCGCGCCAGCGACAGCCCCGACGGCACCGGCGTCGTCGTCGTCGTCGGGGGCAACGCGGTGGAGCCGGCGCCGCCCCCCGGCACAGGCGCCGCTGAAGCTGCCGAGGCTCCAGCAGCGAGCGCCGATGCGGTGAACTGTAGTTTGAGCTTCATCTGCTGGGACAGCTGTGGGTGGGTGGGGGGTGGGGGGGTGGGGTGGGTGGGGTGAGGGGTGGGTGGGTGGGGGGTGGGGGGTGGGGGGGGGGGTGCGGGGGGTGGGGGTGGGGGGGTAGGGTGGTGGGGGGGTGGGGTGGGGTGGGTGGGGTGGGGTGGTGGGGGGGGGTGGGGTGGGGTGGGTGGGTGGGGGTGGGTGGGGTGAGGGGTGGGTGGGGGTGGGTGGGGTGAGGGGGGTGGGTGGTGGGGGGGTGGGTGGGGGGGTGGGGTGGGTGGGGTGAGGGGTGGGTGGTGGGGGGTGGGGTGAGGGGTGGGTGGTGGGGGGTGGGGGGTGGGGGGGTGGGTGGGGGGTGGGGGGGTGGGTGGGGTGGGGGGTGGGTGGGTGGGGTG